>NW_006408590.1:4947021-4949771 GCF_000296735.1 Chrysochloris asiatica | reverse complement strand
CACGTCATCATCTCTGTCTTCATGCCTGGCTTCACTGCCTTTCTGGGTAGGGTCATGCTCTCTGCTCTTCTCACTTGATGGTTCCAGGGACCTATGCTCCTTTGTTTGAATTATTGACCGCTGCTTCCATGAGTGTTGATCGTTAATCCAAGAAGAATGAAGTCCTTGACAACTTCAATATTTTCTCCATTGATAAGAATATTTTATATTGGTCCAAGGATAGGAAAGATTATATTTTGTATATTAAGTAGATAGATTATAAATTTATTGAAAGGCCAGTCTTATAATTCTGAGTTTTTCTTTCTGATAATATGTTGTCAAGTGCCATTGAGTCAGTTCTTAGTCATAGCGACCCTGAGGGTTTCTGAGGAGCAGCTGGTGGGTTTGAACTGCTAACCTTATGGTCCACAGTCCAGTGCTGATCCTACAGCATCACTTCAGGAGTGTAAACTATAGTTTCTTGTATATTGTAGCTTTTTATTGTTTTTTAAGTGGACATGCTTTAAATTGTCAATTTTTTTTTGTCATTTCTAGACTCTATAACTATGGATTTAAATATATATAGGTAATTGATCTTATACTGAATAGCAATGCTTCTTATTAGTTATTAAACAGTTTCTTCTGTGTCATTTTGGAAATCTTTAAAGTTCCTATCATTATCATTGCAGCATTGCTTATTTTATGTTTCTCTCAAGGTTGTATCATCGAATTGAGGAGTTTTAGACTACTTCCGATCCTATGTTGCTGTTAAGTACCATCGAGTTGGTTCTGACTCACAGCGACCCTGGATATAGTTTCTAAGGAATGGCCAATATGTTTGAACCATAAACCTTGAGGTTTGAAGTCCAGTGTTTAGCCTACAGTGCACATCAGAACTCCTATTAGCAAAGATTACATGAGTAAACAACTAATGTGAAAAAAGCATCCTGTTATAACTAAATTTTATATTCTAGAATAGCTGAAACATTTAAAAGTCAGATACAGGAAGATAGAGAAAAAGATATGAGATTTTGAAAGCACAGCATAAAATTGGTTTTAAAACACTGTTTTCATCTAAAAGTAGATTAGCATTGTGACTTGGTTGAGCATCATTCAGTTCACTTTTCTTGATCCTTGTTGGAATTGAGACACACTGGTTTGCTTTACTGGCTTTATATCACTAATTGTTCCTTGTCACATATAATTACCTTTTCCATAACAACTTCAGTCACTCATTTGCTTGTCATGTTTCAGAGAACTCTAAACCTTTCTTTGTTAATGTATTTTTTAAGTGGGCCAAAAGGCAATGAAATGTACCTCCTTCCCAACCCCACCCCACCCCAGTAGCTATTATGAAATGAAATGCTTGCTTATTATAATCTGTGACTGTATATTAGAGCTACCATGCTTCTTCCACAAATGCATTTCCTTTAAAAGATTTAACTTTTAGATCTGCTGCAGTCGTTTTGAAGATGGCTCTGTTCCAAGTGAGTAAGATGAAAGGCTCATTCTCATGGCCCCTCAATTGGAAAAAGGGAGAAGAAGAAGAAGGGTCAAGGTATTATTTAAAAGAAGCTCCGCTACTGAGTGGGCCAAAAGGTTCTGAAGGACTATGGGAAATCACTGAATACTCAAGTAGAAGTTAAAATGAAATATCTGAAGTAGTCAGGTATTTCTCCTTTCTTCTGTAGCTTTTATAATCTGTGTATTTTGTTTATAATATTTTGTTCATTATTCCCTCTGGTTATGTATTATTAATACTCATCTGGACATAAAAATCTTCTCATGAGTCAACATGAAGTCTGACACTTCACTTGCTTTCCCAGTTACTGCTCTAAGAAATTGATAGAATGGTAAGCTAGGTGTGATGTAGGAAAGAGGAGCTAGGCAGGCCAGGAAAAGCAACTAGTCATAGTTTCCAGAAATGGGAAGGCACAATATACTGTGACCTATAGGCCCATAAATTGTGTCTCATTTTTCTGCCCGTAGAGCATAATTGGAGTCCTGGTGTGGAGCTGTGAGTTAATGTGCTGGACCGCAAAGTGTTTGAACCTCAAGGTAGTCAGTTCAAATTCACCAGCTGTTCCCCAGAAACCCTCTACAGGGTCACTGTGGGTTGGAACTGACTCGATGGTACTTAACAAGAAAGCATAATTAGACAGCAAATATTTTCTGTTTCTTCAACCTGTAGACAATAGCAGAGAAAGTCTGAGGTAGATTTTAGATGTCATGAGATAGGACTAATTCACCTTAGTATTGACCTTGTACAAAATATATAACATTTCTTTTCTTCTCTAAAAATGGGTGCGCCCCTAAGAAGATAATGGTTATATAAATAATTTGTAAACTATAAATGCTTTGATAGATATTCAGTGACTTTTTTTTCTCCTTGAATGAGTTCATGCCTTTTTAAAATGCTGTTTTACATAGTAAATTCTCCCAGTCAATCTGTGTATTGGCAACAAAGGAATAACACATAAACATGTTCCTTTTAATTGGTTGGTTGAATAGGTCATGGGATAGAATATGACCTTACCTAGGTATTTGCTGCTTTTGAGTTATGGTGTTGGAGATTACTGAAAGTGCCATGGGCTGCCAAAGGAAGCAACAGATCTGTGTTGGAAGAAGTGCATCCAGAGTGCTCCTTGAAGGCCAGGATGGCCAAACTTCATCACTCATACTTCAGACATATTGTCAGGAGGGACCAGTCGCTGGAGAAGGATATCATGTTTGGTAAAGTGGAGGGTCAGAGAAAAAGAGGAAGACCCCCA
>NW_006408590.1:4939378-4944701 GCF_000296735.1 Chrysochloris asiatica | reverse complement strand
GCACCTGACAACAACAACAACAAATTGGTTTATCACATCAAGTTACATCATAGGGGGTCATCACATAGCTGCTACATTACATCATTATATAACTACCAAACCACTAAGAATTGTGGTCCAGTCAAGCTGATACATTTTAAGAAGGCACTATTCAATCCATGATACTGACTCCAGCTAACTAAATTAGTTCATTGGGTTGTTCACAGAAGTGAAAAGAAGGATAAAAAAAACAGGCTTAGGAAAAAGCGGGGACCAGAGGAAATAGCTAAAGTCACACTCCTCATTGGTTACTTACTGCTACAACTGTAGCACTCTGATATCTGATGTGAATAGTCTGTATCTTTGGCTTTTCCTTCAGTTCAAATTCCTGGGAAGAAGTATCTGGTTGTCTGAAATCGTGTCCCATTCCCATGTCCAATGGCTTAATTTTGAGGCCAGAGGGAGATACCCTGTTTCGTTCCACTATGCCTTAGTAGTAGGACTGTATCAAGAATGTATTGGGGTACTGGGTAGCCAGCAACATGGCAAATGTCCACTACATAGCCTGGACTAGTTAAGTGGCAGAGTCTCTTTTTAAACCACTGTGTTGCTGAACCAAACTGAACAGAATTTACTATGCAATTCTTCAAATTAGGATTTAGGGGGTAATTTTTCTTTTTCAGTGGATTGCAAGTTGTTTGGATGTGATTTCAGACTGGCTACAGTTTCATCCTCTACTTCATGAAGGAGTTCATGTAGCAAGATGAGATGTTGTCAAGGAGAAGACTCCTAAGGACATAGTGTGAGAACTGCCTTGGACTGAGGAGCACTTGAAGCTGGCACCCTGCTGGCCCTTCATGCAATGCTTGGTCAAGCTCTTCTCACACTGGGTCACTCTGACCTTCTTCCATGGCCATGCTTCTGTCCAATTCTCCTCTTCCAGTTTTATGAATGTTTGTGATTGGTTATGCTGCGTCCACCTGTATAATTCAGAATGCTGTTGCAACTCAAGGTCCTTAACTTAAATTTCATGGGGAAATTCCCTTTTGACACGTATACTAATATATTCACAGGTTAAAAGAATTAGGGTGTGACCATCTTGAGGGAACTATTATTCTCCTTACCATAAGGCCTGTGTTTCACTAGAAGAATTTCAGCACAATACAGACTCCACATTTAGCCACTCCAGCTGTACAAGCTACTTGTCACCATGGAGCAAAATCATGTTAAACTGGCTAGTGATAGAATCATCCCTGTAAACTCTTTGTCTCTCTGCTTTTTTACTCACTGGCGCATGTGCATCCTTGTAGCTTTTGCCCATTTATCTTTATTCCAACTTTTATTTAAGGAAATAAAAAAGAACATAAAACATGTTCAAAACTGGGTAAGAATGAGACATTTTGCCCAGACAAATATTAAATTTGAGACAGCACTCTGAAGGTGCATATTAAATGAACTGGTGGGGGAAAATGCAATTTTGAGGACTATGAAATTGCATTTGAGTGAAGATGCAGGCGTCTCCCAATGTCTGTGGCTATGTAGAAATCATTTCCATCTCAGTTTTCTTTGTGTATCCTTTACTAACAGTTCTCACTACTTTTCCTTTGAGATTGTCAACCACAGATAATTCAAGAATGATTCTCAGGCCAGTGTACAGCTAGGGGAAGGTTTCTGCATCAGACTAAAGACATGGCAAAAACACAAATCATGTGCATGATGGATTTTGTTTTGTTTAGTTGATTTCTCTATCAGTATAGCAGTATGTTATAGGCAGGTAGCATAGCAGGATGTTAAAATAGAAGGTTCAAGACATCAATATATAATAGAATTCACATATCAAAATGAACCATGAAATAGATCATCCTTTAGGAACTTCAGAATACATAGCCAAAACTTAAGTGAACCTACATTTCATTAAGGAATTAAAATGATTATGTGGTTGGAAATGCAATGGCTGTATGGAGAGAAATACTTTGGAGAAGTTTATGTGAAATTCCGTCTCTATAACCTGTACTTACTCCTCAGAGTGGCTACTTCAAAGAAGGGAGTCTTCAGTGGGACCTTACAGACTTTGATATGCATTCTGTATAGAGTTGTGGGATGCAGTGTCTGATACCTGACTTGTGCTTGAGAAAATGAAAAGGCAAAAAGCTGGCTAAAGCTTCCTGTCACTTCAAAGTTGAGACCTGCCTCTTGGAAGCAAATTCTCTTCTCTCCAATGCTAAGGCAATGTTACAAGCATTTTGGGGTCTGAGTGAGGAACATCCCTTAGGAATGTCTAATTAATAAAATTCCTGCTCACATGGGCTCTTTTCAGAGTCTAGAAGTATGGTGTTGGATAAAGAAATTGAGGAGGGTCAGGAAAGGTCTTCCTACAGTAAGGTGCTGTCATGTCACATGGAATTGTTGTTAGAGGGTCTCTGCAGAGATGCCTCTGAAAAAAATTCACACATATGCTCTAAAGGGAGTCAGCTCAAACAGTATCTAGGTCCTAGGAGCATGCAGCTATGTTATAACATTAAATGTCATTGAGTCAGTTCTGACCCATAGAGACCCTGGATTTCCAATGAAAGACTGGTAATTTGAGTTGCCAACCTTGCAGTTCAAGCCTACCTTGCTGTCAAGTGCTTATCCTACAGCACCACACCAGGACTCCATCTTATAATGGTTGTTGTGGTTCATGGAGCAGTTTTGACTTATACTCTGTATAGAGTTTTCAAGGCTGTAAATCTTTACAGAAGTAGAAAGTTTCTTCTTTCTCCCACAGAACATCTGGTAGTTTCTCACTGCTGACCTTGTAGTTATCAGTCCGACTCATATCCACTATGCTACCAGAGCTCCTTTCATCTTGTAATAGTATTTATTAAATATAAAGATTTTGGCTTTCCTGTTTTTCTTCTCTATATTCCACCTGCTTTGGATTGTATTGTGCCCCTCAAAATACATGTTGCAAATCCTAACCCCTTTACTTCTGGTTACAATCTCAATTGACGATGTTATTTTTGTTAGGATAATGAGGCAGTATTAATAGAGAGTGCCCTTTAAGTCCTTTTGAGAGACAAAAGAATAGGTTAAGTGAGCAAGCATGGAGGGAAGACACATGTCACATTGTGGAAGAGCTATGGCATTTGATGTCTCTGCTTGCCATAGCGTTTGCAGATTCCTACCAAACAACATTTTTGTCCTGATGGTTTTAAGTAAGACAAGATGGAAGACGATGCTGATATGATTGTATGATTCAGCTGGGAGTGGTTAGCAGGGTTAACTGTGACTGTAAAAACCTAGAACTCTAATATGTATAAAATGAACCATCTAGAAGTATGATAAGGGAATCTCATTACCATCTTAGAAGAGCTAGGAGTGGAACACATCCTTTGGACTTGGAAATCCTTGTGCATGGAACCTCCTGGACTCAGGGACAGAAATCTGTGACACAGGAGGAGTGGCAGAAGAGCAGCAGCAGCAAAACCAAGAGTCAGAATGAGACACAGTGATTGGCTTTCTAGTCCATGGAGCAGATAAAGCTGAGGGACTTTGAGCAGGAGGCTTGCTTGCAGAGTGATATGCCTCCAGACAGTTAATTAGGAGAGCTAGAATTACTGACTCATGGATATAGAGCTAAGTACTTCCAGGCTGAGACTTTTGGTGGAGTGGTGTGTCCTATGGGCAGCCCTAAAAGAACTTTGTAACATTGCCTAGACAGAGGCCAGCCTGTGACCACAGGAGGCTGTCCTGAAGACTGAAGAGAAGCTGTCTGGAATGTAACAACTATGTTTGGAGCATTTCTGACCCTCAATTGTAACCTGTTGGTGCTATCGGATAAGCACTGGACTGCAAACCACAAAGTTGGAAGTTCAAACCCACCAGCTACTCCTTGGAAACCCTATAAAGAGTCACTATGAGTCTGAACCAACTTAATGATGAGTAACAACAATTTCTGTAACAAACCCCACAATTGTGAGTGTAGTGTCTGAGTTCTTTGTGGTCATTGTAATGAATTAGTGACTCCAGGTGAGAAGAGTGCTCTGGGAGGGTGGTTTGGAGTCATTCTTTTGATACTGGCCACAGAAGCCAGATATAGAAGAACAAAACAAGTTAGGCCCTTCTCTCAGACTACAGAGAGAAAGCCTTCCCCTAGAGCCAGTATGCTGAATTCAGACTTATAGCCTCCTAAATTCTGAGAAAATAAATTTCTGTTCTTTATGCCCCCTACTTGTGGTATTTCTAGTAAGGCAGCTCTTGATAACTAAGACATCCAGTCAAGGGGGGTTCGTGACCTAAGAACAGAAAATAGAAATCTGATCAGAAAATGGAGTGAAAAGATCACAGCCTTACTCTCCCCAAAGATGAGAGAAGTTTAACATTAACTGATGCTTGAAGTTTCTATTGTTAGATGTCAGTGGATGTTTTTGGATATTGTTGTGTATATGAAGTGATAATGAATATTTTATTCCCCAAGAGTGACCAGTGATTCCACGGAGCCTGCTATATTTTAATCCAGCAGGAAGGAAGGTCATCTGCCTTTAAGCAAATTCAAAGGGACAATATGAGAACAAAGTGAAGTTGCTTTTAAGAGCAAACTCAATGAGTCCTGCTTGTTCAGCATACTAATGACAGTAACATATAACATTCATATGGTGGGACCAATGTACAGAAAATAGACTGAAGTTAGATCAATATGTTTATCTTCAAAAGGGTGAATCACTTTGTTTTCAAATGCAGAATAACTACTTAGAGCTTTTCAAGGCCATTAAAGTTACCCGACTTCATATAAATATTTGTTTGAGACACGGCAATCAATCTGCCTGCCTTGGTCAATTTCCCTTTCTATACTAAACTGCTTTCCTGTATCTCTCTTGCTAAAGAAAACAGTACCAGGTTTATGCTATTATTTGCTTCTGGGAACTCACTGAAGGAACAGAGGGTGTATCTGTATCCAAAGGCAGCCTGCCATTAGGATACCCAGTGACTTACTTCTTGGGTACCCGAGTTTTCATCATGGCCTTGTATGAGGATTCTAGCCATCATAAATGATAATTTAAAATTTAATCAGGAAGACTGTGGAACAGATCATCAGTTGCTCCAAAGCATGTTCAGTCTGAGGCAGAGGAAAATTAAAATAAGTCCATGAGAGCCAAAATATGACCTTGAATCTATCCCACCTGAATGTAGAAATCATTTTAGGACTAGATTTGAAGCATTAGACACTAATTACTGGAGATAAGAAGAGTTGTGGGATAACATCAAGAATATCATACAGCAAGAAAGCAAAAGGCCATTAAGCAAAAAAGAAAGAAGGAAAATACCAAAATGGATTGTGCATGAGGCTCTGAAACTTGCTTTC
>NW_006408590.1:4937482-4938558 GCF_000296735.1 Chrysochloris asiatica | reverse complement strand
AGAACAAGGGAACACTGAATGGTTTAAAGTCAGGACAGGTGTGAGTCAGGGTTATATTATTTCACCACACTTATTCAATCTGTATGCTGAGCACATAATCTCAGTAGCTGGATTGTATGAAGGAGAACATACATTCAGGATTGGAGGAAGATCCATTAACAACCTGCAATATGCAGAAGATACAACCTTGCTTGCTGAAAGTGAAAAGGACTTAGAATACTTACTGATGAAGATCAAAGACCACAGCCTTCACTATGGGTTGCACCTCAATGTCAAGGAAACAAAAGTCCTCACCACTGGACCAATAAACAACTTCCATATAAATGAAGAAAAGATTTAAATTGTCAAAGATTTTGTGTTGCTCTGATCAGTCATCAACACTCATGGAAGCAGTAGTTAGGAAATCAAAGGATGTATTGCTTTAGGGAAATCTGCTGTATGACACTTCTTTAAAATGTTCAAGAGCAAAGATGTTAGTTTGAAGACTAAGGATTGCACTACCCAAGCCATGGTATTTTTATAATCTGATATAAAAGGGAAAGTTGAATAGTGTATAAGGAAGACCATTGAAGAATTAATGCATTTGCGTTATGGAGAAGAAAATTAAAAGTACCATGGACTTCCAAAAGAACAAACAAATCTGTGTTGGAAGAAGTACACCAGATTGTTTTGTAAAGTAGATGATTGGAGAAAAAGAGGAAGACCACCAATGAGGTGAATTGGCAAAGTGGCTTCAACAATGGGCTCCAATGTAAGGTTGGTGCAGGACTGACAGTGTTCTATTCTGTTGTGCATAGGATCACTATGAGTTGGTACTGATTCGATGGCACCTAACGACAACAACAACATCTACAATTACATGTGCTATGTCCTTGACATAAATCTCTCTTTATATATATGTATATAAGACTAACTTTTTTTTTTTTTCACTTCTCTAGAGAACCCCATGGAAAATACTCACATACATGTACATATCCAGTCCCAAAATTAAAGTACTAATTAACAAATCTATCTTCTTTTGTCAAGGTCCTATGTCGGGGTCCAGCCTTGACAAGGAAGTGTGGATGTCACGAAGA
>NW_006408590.1:4935482-4936809 GCF_000296735.1 Chrysochloris asiatica | reverse complement strand
TCTAATCCAACATTCCCAGAATTTACCATTCCACTTTATTTACAAACCTGGGGTAGTTTTTCTCTAAACACCTTTTCTCATATTCCCGATATACCTGTTCCTGGCCTTTCTGAATTATCTGAGGAAACTTTTACTGCCTCGGCTCTAAAAAGGGGTTTCAAACCCCTTATTGTTCATGGATATCAAACCTAACTGAATAATCAAATAAGGAGCAGTTCTGACATTCATCCCAGGTGGCTAGCGCTTGTTCCTCAGAAAGATGTGTCTCCAGGACTCCACACACTGCCAACACAGTGGAGGCATTAAGAGAGGCATTGTAAAAGAAACCATTTTCTCAGAAGCTACAATTACTGGAGTTAGAAGCATAGAATGAACAATATTAGGACTAAAGAAAATTATACAAAGGTAGCCAACCAGTGAGTTCGCAAAAACTGATGAACCCAGGACGTCAGGAGGTCACTTCCTTTGGCCCTCAGGGTCCATGGCTCGCTATCCTGAGGAGGGCCTCAGAATTGGATTTTCGTCCATGTCACAGGGCCACTGATCAACCCAGGGTCTGCATATGCTGACGCCAGCATTCTTTTTGCACAGTGGCAGGTAATGTAGGATGTGCATATGAACTGTACTAAATAACTAGTTTTGCACTTGGTTCACATGAGTTGGTATGAAAGATTATTTTTAAATTCCTTGAATATTGTGAATCCCTGTATTAAGATAACATAAGCTACTCTAATAGATATAAACTTCCATATCTCATTGACTTAACATGAGAGGTTGTATCCTGATTGTATCTTTCTTACTTTCTGAAGAAGCCATTGTGAGGGTGTATGTGTGTCCAATGGTCATTTGGGGGAATCTAGGCTGATGTAGGTTCTGCATCTTCTAAACATTATTTCAAGGGTGCTTTAAATACCAACACAAAGGCAGCAGAAAGAAAAAAGAGAATATGACCTATCTGTGGAAGGATACCATGAGCCAGATCTAGAAGTAGAATATTTCTGATTACTTTCCACTGGCAAAACTCAGTCACATTATCACACCTATCTAAAAGTGATTCTGGAAAATGTAGACTAATTATGTTCTCAAGAAGAAAAGAGAAAGGGTTTTGGTTAACTTATATTCAATTTTTGTCATAGTCTAAATGCCTATCAACAAATATCAGTTTCATCTTCTTCCCTTGTGTAGAACCATATACTTCCCTCTTCACAGATTCACCTATTTTCCAAGTTAAGTTCAAAGCTGTGATGATACACAGTTTTCTCCATCACATGCAAGTGTGGGATGTCATGGGCTAGCAAAGTATGAACTGAAAAAAAAAAAAAAAAAA
>NW_006408590.1:4926477-4935382 GCF_000296735.1 Chrysochloris asiatica | reverse complement strand
AAAAAAAAAAAAAAAAAGTCTTTTTTCTTGTTCCTCTCTACCCAACATTCAGTGGTGAATTAGGGACATTTTCACACATTAAAACTATTTACAATGAACACTTGCATTTGGAAAGAAGAATAGGAGACATATCTCAGTGGGTTAAGCAGTGATGAAATGCTGTCAGGCAAGCTTATGAAATTCCTCTGCTTAGCAGTGGAGGAAGTTTTATAACTAGTTACTGTTCTATCTCTCCGAGAACAATATCCTTTCTTTGTTCTTTGCTCTTCCTGCATTCTTATTCCATTTTAAAGAAGATTCTTCCATTTCCATTATTCTTCCTGGTCACATTTGAAATAGGTATTGAATATTTACCATCCTTATTGTTGTAGAGGTTCTGTAGTGTACTTCTGCTGGTCAATTTTGGGAGTCCAAAGTTGGTTCTAAGATTTAAGCAACAAAAGATTATTAGGATGGCCTCATGTTTTCTTTGGCAAATATTCATTCAGCTAATAAACACAACCAAAGTTCTAAACACAATTATCTAAACATAAGTATAATTCCTGATTTATTTCTTTGCTTCCTTACAACTCTACTGTTCTATTGTTGTTAAGTTTGTCAAGTTGATTCCAACTCATAGTGACCTTGTACATGAGAAGCAGCTAGTGAGTATGAACCATTGACTTTGTGGCTTGCAGTCCAGCGCTTATACTATTTAAGAAAAAAGTTTCAGATAATCTTAATGGACCTTTGTTTCTCAAGCCCATTTTATCTTATTTTGGGTCTAGAAGCAATAGTAGACTTTTATATACTATCAAGTATTTACTGATGAAGATCAAAGAGCACAGCCTTCAGTATGGATTGCATCTCAATGTCAAGAAAACAAAAATCCTCACCACTGGACCAATAAACAACATTCTTATCAATGGAGAAAAGATTGAAGTTGTCAAGGACTTCATTCTTCTTGGATCAACTATCAACACTCATGGAAGCAGCAGTCAAGAAATCAAATGACGTATTGCATTAGGCAAATCTCTGCACAAGACCTTTTTAAAGTGTTGAAGAGCAATTTTTAGCTTTGGTTCACATTTCTTCCACTTAGTCCAGGCCTTATAATGTGATACCTTTAGGAACAGATGTTAGTAGCAGTCTGGCATCATCTAGTTCTTCTGGTCTCAGGGTCATGGAGATGGATGTTCATAGTTCCGTTAATCCATTGGACTAATTGATTCCAAGATCTTCAGTTTTCATCAATATTCATTCTTCCACACAGGGAGAGACCAAAATTTGTACCTTAGATGGGCACTCATGAGCTTTTAATAACCCAGTAGCTACTTATCAAAATAGAACATAAAACACTGTGTTTATGGACTGTTATACCAATTCACCATAATATCCCCCTGAGACTATCATTTCTGAGCCCCCAGACCCAGCACGTCAGGCAGTAAGAAAGCAAAAGTTCATTAAAAAGACTTTTTGTAAAGGAAGAAAAGACCAAAATGAATGTCAGAAGAGATGCTTAAACTTGCTCTCCAATGGAGAGACACTAAAGCAAATAGAAAAATGAGGATATAGAAGAAGTGAACAGAAAATTTCCAAAGGCAGCTCAAAGAAACAAATTTAAGTATAATACTGAAATGTGCAAAGACCTGGAGTTAGAAAACTAAAAGGAAAGAATATGCTCAGCGTTTCTCAAGTTAAAAGAACTGAAGAAAAAATCCAATCCTTGACTTGAAATATTGAAGGATTCCAAGGGCAAAATATTGAAAACATCAAAAGAAGAGGGAATATATTTCTTGACTTTTTACATTGGTGGTCTCATATAATATTTGTCATATAATAATAATATAAAATAATTTATCATAGTTTTATTCAATGGAATGTGGTGGCTCTGGAGGATAAACACTGGTCTGTGAACCATGAGGACCATGGTCCAAGCCCACCAGTTGCTCCATGGGAGAAAGATGAGTTTTCATTCTCATACAAGATTTACAGTCTCAGAAACCTTATGCAGGATTGCTATGCGTTGGAACTGACTCCATGGCACTTAACAATGACAAGAAAATTTTCCTCAGCATACTTTCTTCCAGGTTCATTCATGTTATGAGGTATTATTCTTTAACATTGCTTTGCGTTCCATTGTGTGTTTATATCAAAGTTTGTCTATTCATTTGTCTCATGATAGACACTTAGCTGCTAAGATAAAATCTTTATGGGAACAGATGGCATCATCTTTCTCCTGCAGTGCCTCTTGTGTGTTTGAACCACCAACCTTGGGATTAACAGTCCAGTGCTTATCCTCCAGCACCACCAGGAATCCTTGTTACAGGATTGCTGTTGTTTGTTGTTAAATGCCATTGAATTGGTTCTGACTCACAATGGCCTTGTATAGAGTTTCCTAGGAACAGCTGGTGAGTTTGAAACCACCAACCTGGCCTTTTTACAGGGTACGTTGTTGTTATTAAGTGCCATTGAGTCAGTTCTGATTTGTTCAGACCCAATATAGGGTTTCCAAGGAGTGATTGGTGAGTATGAACCCTTGATTTTTTGGTTCAAACCAATCTTGTGGTCCTGCACTTATACTACAGTGCCACAGCAGGACTAATTCCAGGGAACTGATTTTGTTGTGAAGTGTCATTGAGTCGGTCGGGATTTCTAGGATTCCTAAGGAGCAGCTGGTGGATTTTAACAGTCAATCTTGTGGTGACCCTACAGCACCACACCAGGAGTCCTTATAGGGCATTGTCATTGTTGTTATGTGCTCTCAAGTCAGTTCCAACTCGTAACCACCTGGTATAGAGTTCTCAAGGAGCAGCTGGTGGGTTTGAACTGCTGACCTAGTGGTTTGCAGTCCAGTGCTGATCCTATGGTGTCACACCAAGAATGTTGTTGTTAAGTGCTGTCGAGTCGATTCCGACCCATAGTGACCCTGTATAGGGTTTCTAAGGAGCAGCTGGTGAGCTTGAACCACCGATCTTGAAGTTCAAACAACTTTGCAGTCTGACACATTAGCCCACAGTGCCACACCAGGACTCCGAATAAGCAGCCATACATAAACAGTCCTAAAACTAGTGCTGTTGAGTCAGTTATGACTCATAGATACCTCATATATGTTAGAACAGAACTATGTTCTGCAGGATTGTCCATGGGTGATTTTCCAGTAGTACGTCACCAAGCCTTTTTTTACGTTATCTCTGGATGGACTCTAACCTTTAACTTTTTGGTTAGCAGCAGAAAGAATGAACCTTTAGTATCACCCATAGAAATAAGTTAAAAAATGGATGTGGATGTAAATTTTATTTACAAAAATAGGTGATGGCGTAGATTTGGTTTGTGAATTTGGATTGTGGATTATCCTTTGATCAACAACTATGGCCATGCTATCCAGGAAAAACCCTAATCCCCACATGTGAGACCTGCCATGGTCTGACTTCTGATTACCTTTTTATCTTCTCATCTCATTATTATAGGTTATGTTTGTAGCCCTAGTTTCATCATCGAAGCCCTACTAGCACAATGCTTAATCTCTTGCCTTCTAACTTGAAGGCTGGCAGCCCACCAGTGGCTACATGGGAGAAATGAGGTAGCAATCATTTCCCACAAAAATAATTTAAAAACAAAAACAAGCTCATTGCTCTTGAGCCAATTTTGACTTATAGTGACTCTCTAGGACAGAGTTGTTGTCGTAAAGTGTCTTGGAGTTAGTTCCAACACATACTCACCCTGTATAGAGTAGAGTCTTGTTGTGGTGCTGTAGGATTAGCACTAGACTGCTAACCCCAAAGTTGGTGGTTCCAACGCATGAACTATACCTTGGAAACCCTATACAGGGTTGCTATAAGTCAGAACCAACTCCACAGCATTTAACAACAGTAAGAGAGAGTAGATGTGCTCAAAGATTCCCAAGGCTGACAGCAGACAGTCAAATTTCTACCATGGAGCAACTGGTGAGTTCAAACCACTGACTTTTCAGTTAGCAGCATAATACTTTAACCACTGCACCACCAGAACTCTGTTCCATAGCTGTTACAATTTAGGAAACCCTATGGGGTCACTGTAATTTGGAATTTAATCTATAACTATTATGGATTGAATTGTCTCCCTGAAAATATGTGCTGTAAATCCTAACCCCTATTCCTGTGGTTAGGGAGCACAGTGACTGGGTAGGATAAGCACTGGATGCTAACTACAAGGTTGGTGGTTTGAGCTCACCAGCTGTTCCTCAGTAGAAAGATGAAGCTTTCTGCTGCTGTAAAGATTTGCAGCCTTGGAAACCCTGTACGGGTCTCTGAGTCAGAACTGACTCAATATTAGCAACAACATACCTGTGGTTATAATCCTGTTTGGGAATGGGGTTATTTTGTCATTTTAATGAGGGAATATTAGGATGGGATATATTTCAAATCAGTCTCTTTTGAGAAATCAAAGAGCAGATTAAGCAAGGAAGGGAGGAAGCAGAGATTGGGAAGATTGATGCTATGCCACATGGAATCTCTAAGGAATGAAGACAAGGCTCTCTCCCAGAGTCAAAAGAGAAAGAAAACCTTCCTGCAGAGTTGGTCCCCTGAACTTGGACTTCTAGTCTCCTAAGGAGCTCTGGTACTGTAGTGGCTATGAATTGGGCTGCTAACCTCAGGGTCAACAGTTCGAAACTACCAGCTGTTCAGTGGGAGAAAGATGAGGCTTTCTGTTCCCATAAAGATTTACAGCTTCGGAAACCCTGTACAGGGTCGCTAGGAGTTGGGACTGATTCCATGGTACATTAACAGCAACAACAACAAACTGTGAGGGAATAGAATTGTTTGTTAGAAGCACCCACTTGTGTTATTTCTACTATAGCAGAACGAGTTGGCTAAAACAAGGCCATACAATGACAATTTCAATGTAAGAGTTCCCTGGTGGCCCAACTCATTCAACTCTTGGACACTAATGGGAAGGTTGGTGGTTTGATCCCACCCAAAGCCATCTAGGAAGAAGAGACTGGCTTTCTGCTTCTGAAAGGTCCACAGTCTTGGAAAACCTATGGAGCACCTATCTACTCTGCACACACAGTTGCCATGAATTGAAATAAACTTAATGGCAAATAAATAATTTCAGTGTGTCAAACTATTGTAGAGAATATAGATATGTTGTTGTTGTTGTTGTTGTTAAGTGCCATCAAGTCGGTTCTGACCCATAGCAACCCTGTACAGGGTTTCCGAGGCCATAAATCTTTATGGGAGCAGAAAGCCTTATCTTTCTCCCGCGGAACAGCTGATAGTTTCGAACTGCTGACCTTGTGGTTCGCAGCCTGATTCATAACCACTACACTAACAGAGCTTCTTTACGCTAACAGAGCTCTTTACCTAATGCCAGATTTGGATTGATACAGCTGATCATCACTACCTACAATGTTGCTTCTAACCTTGAGAAAATATCTCCTGGCAAAGGAGTCAAAGGAGAGCTGAGCTCAGAGCTACGGTTTCAGGGTTCGAATCCTGGTTCTGCCATGAAAAATCTCTGTGATCTGGGGTAGGTCACTGAATATCTGGGGCCCTCAACATTTGTATCTCAAAGTTTGAAAAATACACTAGATAGCTTCCAATGTTCCCACCCACAATATGATTCTAGGTGCTGGCGTTGCTAAGTTCTGGAGGTGGTGGTTATGGGCCATGGAGACGGTTGCTACTGTAGCAGAACAAATGTTTTAAATGTTAAGAAATATAAATAAAGTGTTTTTAGGAATACAACGGTTTTTGTGAAAATATTTCCAAAGGTGAGGAGAGGCAATAGTTACAGAACCATTAGGAGGTATATTTTAGATTTTATTCTAATAAATATGCACACATATGAGTCATTTACTTATATGCAAAACAATCAAAATCTATGACTGTTGGCTAACATGTTTATTAAAAAAATAAGATTTAAATAAATTAAACAAAATGAATGTGAAACAAGTACATAACTAAGGGCGTTAACATCTTTAAAAGAAATCAAGCATGTAGTATTTTCATTCTTGAAACAAATCACAGCTCTGGGGGAATGAGGAAAGACAAAAGACAAAGACTGGTAGAAAGAATCCTAGAATACAGAGAAGTTATTTTTCCTTATGGCTAATTCTTTAGCTATTCCTCAGAAGTCTGATAGTATTTAAGTGACGGAATTGGTGTGGGCTAATTTCACAGGTCCAAATTAATATTTCCCATCTTTATCCTTAACTAAAACCTTAAGAAAAACCTCTGGACTTGGTAGTGTTGTTGTTAAGTGCTGTCCAATCAGTTTTGACTCCAACTCATAGCGACCCTTTATAGGGTTTCAGAGGAGCAGCTGGGGAGTTTGAACCACAGAACTTGAAGTTCAAATCGACCTTGCAGTCCAATGCAGTCCACAGCGCCACACAAGGACTTGGTAGTACTAAGGTAGCTTTGAAATCCTGTGCTCTGGGTACCCAGTCACCTCCTCCCCCTCACACACAATTAGAGAAATGCATACTAAGCATTCCATGTGCCACAGAAGGACAAAACAGGTAGAACTGATGTCACAACTTCAATAGACTGACATTGCTGGAGACAGCCTCATCAGGTCTTTCAAACCTCCTCTTTCTGCTGTTTCCTGAACCATAAGTGGTTCAAACTCACCAGCTGCTCCTTGGAAATCCTGACCAGGGTTTCTATGAGTCAGAACCAACTCGACGGCACTTAACAACAACAATCTCATTTCTGATATTTCTTTCTTTACAGAAACCATGAATGAATTTCTGACTAAATTCCAGTTACAGTGCTAGACACTGAGACTTCAATCATGAAGAAAATGCCACCCAGGCTCTTGAGAGCTCAGAAGTCTAGCAGGAGACTGTGATTCTGCTGCATTGGTTCTTTTACCGCATTGAGGCAAAAACATGGCCTCAATTATGGCAATAACTTTTTGAGACTATTGTAGTTCCTCTATGTAAAAAACAAACAAACATTAATGTCTACTTGCTTATCTTTCTATAATTAAAATGACTCATTTGTCATTTCCTTCCTGGGCTCTCAGCATCCCCATCTCTAAGAGGAAAAGTTGCATTAGAATGCTTGGAAGGTGATTAAACAGGAAAGTGCCAAAGAGACTGTGAGTTAAGACAGAATAAACTTTTGGAGCTGGACCTGGAAATACAGGGTTGAGTGGTGACAGGATCTTGGCCTCAATGCTGTGAATTCCTGGAGCCCCAACTGCTGCCAGGAGAGCACATCTCTGTGGGATCTGATGACCCCCATGCCCTCAGTGGTTTGCAGCCTGGGCCATTGTACACACGTGGACTTGTTGGCTGTGGTGATCCTCGAGGGGGTCAGGGTAGGCAGCCTGAGAAGTCCACTGTGTTTACTCGTTCATGTCACTGAAGGAGCAGTAGCTGGGCCCCAGGCCTCGCACGGTGCAGTCAGTGTTGTTACTGTCACACTGGCCACAGTGACATTCAGTGGCCACTGGGTACGTGTACAGGGAGTCTGCATGGGAAGCACAGCCGGGCACTCTCACTGTCTCATACACCAGCTCCTTGAAGGTGCACACTTGCTGGATGTTGGGCCTGGCTGGGTCCTTGTACACTAAGTCCTGGAATGTTTAAGAAGGAAAGAGTTAGGTTACAGTTTTCAGAAGTTTCTGTTTATTTCAGTCAAAATGAAACAGGAATTCAATATTGCTTGCTGTAAAATTTACCTATTCCAACCCACTTAAAGGAGTTCTGTTCAAGGAAATGCGACCTATTAAATTGTCTTTATGCCACAGGGCATTTCATGATGATTCTGGAAATCTTACAGAAAATAGGTCTTTCCTTCTTCTTCTCTCCTCAGTTATATCAAAACATTATTTCTCAAACACTAAACAAAAGTGGTACTGGAATATGACAAAAACAAAAAGGGCAATATGTCATAGAATTTCGAGCTGACTTCTGCCTATTTAAAAACTCTTAATGACAATTTAAAACATACAACATTAGAATTTAATTGCTCAGAAAATTATTTCCAAATACATAATCCCTGTGTGTTTATAAAAAGTCAAAAAAGATGTCATGTCAAATGTTAAGACTGAGATTGCAATGTTTCTGAAGTTCCATACTGCTCAGATTTGGAACTTTCCCCGACTCTCCTCCTAAGTTCTTTGTATTTTAGAGCTTTGGATTTCAAAAGGATATAACATGTTTTGCATATAAAATGTTTTAATCCAAACAGAAAAATTTACTCCAACACTTTCTAGTGAAAAAACTATTTACACTGAAGAAAGAAATTGGAATTTCTGGCTTAATTTGTTTAAAGAACATGCTACCAAGTCTACATCACAACATAGCACAATATATTGAGTAATAACTGGAGTTTGATCAATCACACTATTTACTAATATATAATTATGTTGTTATTGTTTAGTGCTGAAGCATTGGTTCTGACTCATAGTGACCCTGTATTGCGTTTCCAAGAAGTGATTGTTGTGTTTGAACCAGCAGCCTTGTGGATCAAACCAACCTTGCAGTGCAGTGCTTATCTTATAGCACCACACCATGATTCTAATATGTTGTTGTTGTTGTTATGTGCCGTGGAGTCGGTTCCGACTCATAGTGACCCTGCACAGAGTTTCCGAGGCTGTAAATCTTTACGGGAGCAGAACGCCTCATCTTTCTCCCACGGAACGGCTGGTAGTTTCGAACTGCTGACCTTGAGATTAGCAGCCCGACTCATAACCACTATGCTACCAGAGCTCCTTAGGACTCCAGTATAGTTCATTAAATATTGATATTTTCAGTTTTAGTTTATAGATTGAAATTGTGGCTATATAACCAGGTTCTATAGGGGTAAAATATAAAAGGAACTATTTCTTTACTTAGGAGCTCTGGTAGCGTAGTGGTTACGAATCGGGCTGTGAACCTTAAGGTCAGCAGTTCGAAACTACCAGCCGCTCCGCGGGAGAAAGATGAGGC
>NW_006408590.1:4920249-4920658 GCF_000296735.1 Chrysochloris asiatica | reverse complement strand
GCAGCAGCAATGGGCTCAAATGCAACAAGAGTTATGAGGTTAGCACAGGACTGGACAATGGGGCTGCTGGGAGTCAGAATCGCCTCAACAGCACCTCATAACAACACAAAGTATGTCACTTACAATTTTTATATTGGTTACATGTTCGAATTATAATATCTTGGATATATTAGACTACATGAAACACTATCAAGTTGTTTTCAACCATTTATTTCTACTTTTTAAGATGTGACTGCTAAGTGGCTCAGAACTTTATAGAGTTGCTTATTAGGCCCTTCTGCAATGCACATTTCCAGGCTAGGTCAAGTGATATGGTGAATATAACAAAATGAAAAGTTCACTGGTTGCCAATGGTGACCACTGTTGTTGTTGTTGTTGTTGTTGTTGTTGTTGTTAAGTGCCATCAAGT
>NW_006408590.1:4913091-4919495 GCF_000296735.1 Chrysochloris asiatica | reverse complement strand
AGCCGCTCCGCGGGAGAAAGATGAGGCTTTCTACTCCCGTAAAGATTTACACCCTCGGAAACCCTGTACAGGGTCACTATGAGTCGGAACTGACTTGACGGCACTTAACAACAACAACAATTTCTTTACTTGGCCTAATGAAGAAAAGCAGTTAGAATGTAGACAAGTGTTTTTATACCTATGTACTTTCATTGTCTTAACAGCCTAAAGTAGGAACTAGACTTTTCGACTCATGTTTTTGCTTTTGTTTTTCCCTAAAAGTTTATGAGGATGTACTAAGTTCTCTAGAATCTGTTTGGTTTTTACATTCAGGTGGAAACAAATAATAATTTTTATAATTAGTCTGTGTTTATATGTGGTTTTGAAACATATTTTGATATTATCTGTATTACAAAAGTATGACTTCAATTATGGCAACTGACTTTTAGAAAATGTTGTAGCTCCTGAGTTACACATTGGACTGCTAACTGCAAGTTCAGTGGGTCATACCCACCATCGCTCCAAGAGATAAAGAAGAAGCCGTGTGCTCCTGTAAAGATTTACAGCCTTGGAAACCCTATGAAGCTGGCTCACTTTGTTGTCTAGGGCTGCTAGGGAAAGAATTGTTATGTTGGCAGTGGATTCGGTTTCAGTGTATGATTGTATCTATGTGAGTGTGTGTGTGCTTACATATTTATCTCTCTACTTATAAAATCTAGCAGGCTTTTTTAATAACTCAAAGTTGGCAGACTGCTGAATTCATCATTTATAGCAACCTGAGCCTGCCCTAAATTTACCTAAAGGACATGAAGTCTAAACATCTAAATGATAGCATGGTAATTCATCCTAATCACACTTTAGACAATGTTGGCTAAGGGACTCATGGCCATCGTCTGAGAGAAACAACGAATATGTACTGATACATTGTTACTGAACGTGACATTGATGAAATCTGCCACATATCCTCTCACTGTCAGCAAAGCCAAATACCTACCCGGTTGTAGCAATAGCCCGCACACCAAGTTGTGTTGATGCTTATGCAGAAGCGACATTCCTCCTTCTCCACTGCAATGGTGATGTTGGTCAGCTCACAGCCACTGCAGCTTATAGCTTTCCAGCAACAGAAAAAGAAACAAAAGTGGATCGACTTCATTCTGGGCTGGGAGGCAAACAATTATGGCACATTAGAAAACATGAAATCCTCAAATTAGCAATTGTTACACAAGTTGACCAAACAAAAAAAAATTGGTCTACCCATCCTCCCCCATCACGTTTTTGCTTTGTCTAATTGTTTTTCTTTTTCTCTTCTTCCTCTGTGTCAAAGTAGAAACACATTTAAACATCAAACTCCAATAGAATGCTTTAAAAAAAGGAAAAGGAACAGTATCTAAAGATTACAGTACTACTTTTACCTCAGAGTGATTATTCTGAAGCAATTGTGATCATTAGAGGTGCCCGTCCCACCCCCCTGCCAAAAAAAGTGCTCCTTGATTATCACATTTAAAGATTATTTTTCATTTAAATTTTAAAAAGATCATTCAGTACTACAAAATTACATTTTCATTTTTAACAACTCATAAATACTGGTATGTACTTTTGCTCACCTTTCTTTTAAATAAGATGATATCAGTGAATTGGTAGTGAAAAACTCTAGATTCGTTCTTTAGGTCTTGAAAAATCTAGAATTTCAAAAGTAATTGTCACAAATAAATGCGAAGACTTAGATGTGGTCAGCTGCTTTGCCAGGGGAAAGCTATAACTGAATGAAGCCTCAAGTTCACCTTTTATACAAAATCATGTGTCGCTAACACCTGGTGGATTTGTTGGGTATTAACGTGAGCAATGCTAGCCTGAAGCTTGCTGAAAATGAATCAGTGTTTAGATAGACAGGGAGATCAAGACTTATGAAAGTAGTCTAAACTCAGTAGATCAGAGAGATGATTTTGTAGCAGTTAAATTCGATATAGTAGCACACCCACTCCTTTACCTTGTCAAATTAAATGTGACTGGGTTTTTCTTTTGTATCTTAAACTCAGGGAACTGAAAATCCCTTCCAAGTATTGCTTTGTCTCTGTTAAGAAGGTCTCAGATGGATATGGTTAGTAAATTGCTCTGAGAATAGATTGAAAACTATGAAAGAATAAACCCAAAGCCTTTCAGGATCTGACTCTTACCTAAAGTTTCAACTGTATTTCTTTACCTCCCACATCTAGGTCCCTCCATCTCAAACCTGACTTTTTGATATTTTAACAAGAGTTGGCTACTTGACTTGTAATTCCATTAAAAAAAAATAAAAAAAAGTAATCTCAGCATGTGATGATGTTCCTTTCTAATTGAATTGTCTTTGCTTTCTTTCAGTCTCTTCACACTCCCTTAGTCACTCTGGGCAAATTCTCCAGCTTTTAATACCTCAGGTGTTTCACCACTTGAAAGCAGGGTGGAGATGAAGGTGAACTCTCCTCATCACCTTTTTAATGCTACCTTTGTGTCTTGGCATATGTTAGTAATCATTTATGTTTATTTGTTTCTCCCAGTACACCATGAACTCCTTAGATACTAGAATTAATTTGAATTAATTAGTTGTTTACCAAATGGTTATTAAGCACTTACTGTATGTCAGACACTGTTCCTAGTACTTATTTGCTGTTGTTGTTAAAATGTTGTTGAGTCTGTTCTGACTCATAGTGACACTGTGTAGGGTTCCCAAGGAGTGACTGTTGGTTTAGAAACGTGGGCTTTTTGGATGGCAGTCCAGTGCTTATCCTATAGTGCCACACCTGAACTCCAAGAAGAAAACACCAAATCCTAACCACCAGACTACCAGGGAGCATCTGGGTACTTAGGGTTAGTGAATAAAACACACATTAAGACTTGTGTATCTTGCAATCTAATGGGAGATTGGGGAATAATACACTTCAAACAAGATGAAGGAATAAATAATCTAGCATACTAGTTGTTTTAGGCTGGGTTCTCTAATGAAGCAAAACCAGTGAAGCTTATATATGATTCCCAATAGCAGCTGTTGAATATGAGTGTTCAATATATTGGAAGTAGGCCACACCCCCGAGGAAACTTTCAATTGATTGGCTGCTTCTAGAAGCTCTCATCATCATGGTGATTACGTTATATTAGATTTCCTCATGAATGATTACCATGTTTTAACTGCTAAACCACTGAGATTCTCAGCACAGTCAAGTTGACACAAAACCTTAACAATCACATTAGTGCTTTGGGGAAAACAAAAAGAAAGCAGTTTAAGGGGGAAGTCTAGAGTTAGTATTAGGTAGGATAGTGCTATGAATTGAATTGTGTCCCCCTAAAATATATGTTAGAATCCTAACTCCAATACTTGTTAATGCAATCCTGTTCGAAAACAGATTTTGTTAACTTAAGTAGACCATACTCAAGTATTAGTAGTTGTTGTTGTTGTTAGGTGCTGTGGCATTGGTTCTGACTCATATCAACTCTACCCACGACAGAACCAAACACTGCCCAGTCCTGTGCCGTCCTCATAATTGTTATGTTTCAGCCCATTGTTGCTGCCACCATGTCATTCCATCTCACTGGAGTCTTCCTCTTTTTTCCTGACCTTCCTCTGTGTCAAGTATGATATCCTTCTCCAGGGACTGATCCATTCTAACAGCCTGTACAAAGAATGAGAGACAAAGTCTTACTATCCTCACTGCTAAGGAGCAGCTGATTAACCCAAGTAGAGTGCGTTCTAAATTGAATCACTTCTGAGTTGGAAATGGAACAAATCAGACTCAGAGATACACATACCAGAGTGGGGAGACAGATGCCAGTGGACCTGTAAGTCAAAGATCACACAGGGCTGCCGACAAGGAAAGAACTGAAATGGCTGCGACTGGTATTTGAACTTTTAGTGTATCCAGAACCGTGAGCAAATGAATTTCTGTGATTTAAAACCACCCACTTGTGGTATTTGTGTTAGAATAGTGCTAAGGAACTGATACAAGGTAGTGAGAGTCAGCTGCATAGAAGAGGTGAGCTCTAACCAAAGACATCAAATAACTGAGGCTAGTATTCTGGGGTAAGAGAGCTCTAGGCATAGTAAAGAGATGGCACAAAGGCTCTAAGGCGCAACTGGACCTGACATATTTGAGGTAAAATGTAAGTGATCCTGTGTGGCTAGGGCAAAAGAACAATGGCAGGAATATTATGAGATGAGGTCAGAGAGGTACAAACCATATGGTTGGTGGTTCAAGCCGCTCCTTGGAAACCCTATACAGGGTCCTGGTGTGGTGCTGTGGGATAATATACTGGACTGTAAGGTC
This sequence comes from Chrysochloris asiatica, assembly GCF_000296735.1. NCBI lineage: Eukaryota > Metazoa > Chordata > Mammalia > Afrosoricida > Chrysochloridae > Chrysochloris > Chrysochloris asiatica. The sequence goes on along the minus strand of NW_006408590.1, from coordinate 4,915,221 downwards.
AATTAACCACAAGGTCAACAGTTTTAATTCACCAGCCATTCCTCAGAAACTCTATGCAGGGTCACTATGAGTCAGAACCAACTCGGTGGCACTTTAACAACTACAGCATCAACATTAGGATGCTATTGCAACAGCCAAAGTGAGAAATGATGTTTGCTTGCAGTAGTTTGGTGGTCACAGTGGTGATCAGAGGTTAACTGATTCTGGATGTATTTTTAAAGTACAATTAACAGAATTTTCTGAGAGCCAAATTATGACCTTGAACATATCCCACCTGAAACTAGAAACCATTTCAAGTACAGATTCGATTCATTAGATGCTAATATCTGAAGACTAGAAGAGTTATATGGTAGTGGTGGTGGTGGCGGTGTGCTGTGGAGTTTGTTCTGACTCATAGTGACCCGCATAGGGTATTCGAGGCTATAAATCTTTACGGGAGCAGAAAGCCTCATCTTTTTCCTGTGGAACAGCTGGTTGTTTTGAACTGCTGACCTTGAAGTGAGCAGTCAGGTTCGTAACTATTTATGCTACTAGTGTTCCTTAGAAGAGTTATAGGATGGCATAAAAAACATCATCCAGGAAGAAGACAAGACAGAAAAGATCAAAATGTATGTCAGGAGAGACTCTGAAACTTGCTCTCCAACATGTAAATGCTGAGGCAAGTATAAGAAATGAAGAGGTAAAAGAGTTGAACACAAAATTTCAAAGGGTAGCTTGAGAAGGTAACTTCTTGTGCAAAATAAGGAGTTAGAAAACCAAAAGGGAAGAACATGCTCAGCATTTCTGGAGCTGAAAGAACTGAAGGAAAAAATTTAAGCCTCAATTTGTAACATTGAAGGATTCTATGAGCAAAATATTTAATGATACAGAAGGTATCAAAACAAGATGGAAGGAATACACAGGGCCACTGTATCAAAAAGAAATGGACAATGTTCAACCATATAAAGAAGTAGTATATGATCAAGATCCACTGAGATTAAATAAAGAAGTCCAAGGTGCACTGAAGTCATTGACAAAAGAACAAGTCTCCAGGAACTGATGGAATTCAAATTGAAATCTTAACAAATTGATGCAGCACTGGAGGCACCCATTCATCTATGCCAAGAAATTTGGAAGACAGCTACCTAGCCAATTGATTGGAAGAGATCCACATTGGTGCCCACTCTAAAGAGAAGTGATTCAACAGAATGCAGAAGTCATTGAGTAACATCATTAATATCACATGCAAGTAAACTTTTGTTGAAGGTAATTTAAAATGGCTGCAATAGTACACCGACAAGCAATACACTATTCCTTGAACATAGTTTATAGAATTAAGGATATCATTGCTGACTTCAGATGGATCCTGGGTGATAGCAGAGAATACCAGAAAGATGTGTATTTGTGCTTTAATAACAATGCAAAGGCCTTTGACTATGTGGATCATGACAGATAACATTGATAACAGAACATTTAATTGTGCTAATAGGAACCCATACATAGACCAACAGGCAGTTGTTCAACCAGAGCAAGGAGAAACTGAATGGTTAAAAATAGGAAAGGTGTGCACTAGGGTTGCATTCTTTCAACATACTTAATCCATCTGTATGTAGAGAAAATAATCCGAAAAGTAGTATTATATGAAGAATAATACAGGATTATATAAAGAATTATATGGAGTCCTGGTGTGATGCTGCGGGTTAATGCGACAGACTGCAAAGCCATTTGAACTGCAAGGTCAGAGGTTCAAGCTCACCAGCTGCTCCTCCAAAACACTATAAAGGATCACTATAGGTCAGAACTGACTCTATGGCACTTAACAACAACAACATATGCAGAAGAATATGGTATCAGGATTGGAGGAAGAGTCCTTAACAGCCTGCTATATGCAGATGATACAACCTTGCTTTCTGAAAATAATAAAGGATTGTATTTTAAAATATTTACTGATGAAGGTAAAAAACCACAGCCTTCAGTATGTTGCACTTCAATGCAAATAAAGCAAAAATCCTCACCACTGGACCAATAAATAATTATAAATAGAGAAAAGATTGAAGTTGTCAAAGACTTCATTTTACTTGGATCCGTCATCAACTCTCATGGAAGCAGCAATCAAGAAATCAAATGACATATTGTATTAGCTATATCAGC
>NW_006408590.1:4892432-4909985 GCF_000296735.1 Chrysochloris asiatica | reverse complement strand
ATTGTCCTGTTGTGGTGCTTAAGATAAGCACTGGACTGCTAAACTCAAGGCCAGCAGTTCAAACCCACTTGGCATGCCTCAGAAACTCCATATAGGTTGATATGAGTCGAAACTAACTCAATGCTACTTAACCAAAACAATATTGGAAGCCCATGAGCTTTTTATTTTATTTTTCATTGTCATATCAGTTGACCTAGCCTGGCAATATGAAATGCACAAGGGCCAAAGGTTAAACCAGTAAGTAAATCTGCTGACTTCTGTAAGTTGGTACATTAGCCAGTGAGTTCTATACCAGTGCTGGCCACTAGTAATAGAACATGAGCCACTTAAGTAATTTTAAGTTTTCTAGTAGCCGCATTTTAGACAGTAAAAGGGATTTGTTGCTTGTTGTAGGAAAAGCACTTGACCATAAGATTAATTTGAACTGCAAGGTCAGTGGTTCAGACTCATCAGCTGCTCTTCAGAAACCCTATACGGGGTTGCTGTGAGTCAGAACTGACTCAACGGCACTTATCAACCACAAGAAGTAGCTGCATTTGAGAAAGTAAAAGGGATTTTGTTTTTGAGGTAAAAGGATAGGTGAGATAAATTCCATAGCATGTCATTTGGCCACTATCCAAATTCTTGTCACTTCCATTGTAATCAATAGAATATTGTCTAGGTCAGGAAGTCCAGATGTTCTAACAGCAGGTAAACACATCTTGTTCTCATCCACCGGGGCAGTCAGGTGGAACTTTAATCTGTTTCATCATATGAGAAAATAACACTGTGAACAACAAAATGAAATAAAACACTCAGCTCAGTTGCATTTTTTTCTCTCTTCTCTGCGCAAGATGGAGCAAATGGTATAGAGTTATCGTGATAGGAGCTCTTTAAAAAGCAGTAATGGCATTCAGAATATTCCAGAATAGTGTTCCAGGAAATTGTCAGTACATTTGGTATCAGTCAACTGACAGTGCATGATGCTAAAAATATTTCCCAGGCTTTATAGCAATTGGACTTTGTACCAAGTAACTACATTCAGTAAATACTTATGGATTTGAGTTTTGTTTTGATGTTGGTTGGCAGGCTTCTAGAAACTAAAACATAAATCACTAAAAATGGTGTACAAACCCCAAACCAAATCCACTGCTATCGAGTCAGTTCTGACTCATAGCAACACTATGTAGGGTTTCTGAGACAGTAAATCTTACTGGAGTTGACAGCTTCATCTTTCTTCTATGGCTGGTGGATTTGAACTGTTGACCTTGTGGTTAACAATCCAGTGCTTATTCTATAGCACCACCTACACAAGAATGGTTTGCATATCCAAATAATTAGCAATATATTGATGCTTGATGTGAACTATGTAAGAGAAAGTCATCTATGGAAAGACCAACATTTATCCCCAACACAAAATGCTTTTTACATCTTCTTGTTCTGGCAAACATAAGCATACATGTACTATCTATATAGACAGATACATAAAACACAGGCATAAAAATTTATGGTGTGTTCACATCTTCCTTAAATATATACGTGTCCTTGGAAAAGAGCGTTGTCCTCATTTTACAGAGTGCAGACATTTACTGAGCACTTGCTGTATTACAGTTGCAATGCTAAATACTTAAATGATATCAACAGTATTATATAATACACATTACCATATTACAAATGAAAACACCGAGAGTCATAGAGGTGCATTCATGTTCTCAATGTCCAAGCAAATATGTCTAGATTCCAGAACAGGTAAGGAGACTCCAGGGCCCCTGGAATTCTTCCTGCAGCCATGTAACTACGCATAGATGAGAAACACCCAGGCACTAAAGGCATACCACAGTTCTACATTAACACTGAGGGTTCTTTTTTTTGTTGTACATTTTGGATAAATTCTATTTCATTTCTTCACTAGATAATAGAAAATCAACTGGAGAATTTCAAGAAACAGGAAACAAAAAGTCAGAGAAACTATACAATCTTTAACCCAAAGCAGCTTGTTGGAAAGCTAGAATCTAGTTAATGAATAGAAAGTCATGACAGTAAAGAATGAGTTAACTTTTACTGAACACTCACTATGGGTCATGGAGCCTTTGTGGCATAGTGGATTAACTGTTGGCCTGCTAACCTCAAGGTTGGTGGTTCACACCCAACCTTTCTCCATAGAAGAAAGAAGAGGCTGTCTGTTTGCACAAAGATTTACAGTCTCACAAATGCTAGGTAGTGCTTCTGAGTCAGAATCAACTTGATGGTAGTGAGTTGTTTGTTTGTTTGACTACATGTCAAACTTAGTGTTCAATATTTAATATGCACCATTTACATTCATTTAATCCTCATAACAATCATTAAAGCATTATAATCATCCACATTTTAGAGATGAAGAAACTGTAGCACAGAGAGTTCAAGTAGATTTCCCAAGCTCACATAACTATTGTTGTTAGTATTAGTGTTGGGCTGAGACAGTAAAAATTCCAGGTGTGATCATTCAGTGTTCTCTCTCCTTTCTGTGGGAATTATGGAAGCTACGTCTTCCAGGCAGTGCTGCTACAGGTTGACAGGAATTCTGACAGCCTATATCCTCCAGTTAGGGTATAGAGAACAATCTCTGACACATGTTAGATATTTAGCATCATAAAGAAGTGAAGCTTTATTGTATATGTTACTGGGAATTTGAGGTTCTTTTGTTATTGCACCATAAACAAGCGCCCAGAAAGATACCCCAAAGCCAGTCCAGTGGTGTCCATTACGATTCATAGTGATCCTATGTTGTTATTGTTGAGTGCCGTTGAGTTGGTTGTGACCCATAGCAAACCTGTATTGGCTTTCTTAGGAGCAGCAGTGAGCTTGAACCACCAAGCTTGTGGTTTAAATGACTCTGCAGTTCAGAGCATTAACCCACAGTGCCACAGATCCTATGCTCAACCAGATAGTGATGAATACAGTCTTTACTAAATTACTTAGAGGTTATTTTACCAATCTGCTTTACTCTATATGATGCCACACCACAAAGAAAGCCTATAAAAAATACATCTAAAACAGGAATAAACTCAAATATGAACTTTAGGACTGTTCTCTTTGTTCTTCTAAAGATCTCAATTCCTACCACAGCTATGTCTTCTTCACTTTCAACAAGCAAAGTTATGTTCCTCCATTCTTGATGCCACATTCTTGTTCATATAGTCCAACTGCTCATATTATTGGCCTAGCATACAGAATGAATAAGTGTGGTGAAAGTATACAGCCCTGGCACATACCTCTTCTGATTTTAAACCAGGCAGTATCTCTTGTTCTGTTGCAACAACTGCCTCTTTTTCTATGTACAGGTTCCACATGATTGCAATTCCCATTCTTTGCAATGTTATCTATAGTTTGTTATGATCCACACAGCCTTTGCATAATCAATCAATAAAACACAACTAAGCATCTTTCTGGTATTTTATACTTGAACCAAGATCCATCTTACATCAGTAATGATATTCTCTCATTTCATATCCTCTTCTGGATTTAGTTTGAATTCCTAGCTGCTTCCTGTTGATGTACTACTACAACCATTTTTAAATTATCTTCATAAACATTTTACTACATGTGATACTAATGATGTTGTTCAATAATTTACACATTCTGTTGGGTCACATTTCTTTGAAATAGGTACAAATATTGATCTCTTTCAATCAGTTTGTCAAGTAAGCTATCATTTAAACTCCTTGGCATAGACTAGTGAGTACTTCTAGCACTGTAATAATTTGTTAGAACATTTCAATTGGTATTCTGTCAGCTCCAAGAGCCTTGTTTTCCACCCAGTCTTCAGTGTAGCTTGGACTTCCTCCTTCAATATCATTGGTTCTTGATCATATACTACCTCCTGAAATGGTTGAATATCATCCACTTCTACCTGGTACAGTGACTCTGAGTATTCCTTCCATCTTCTTTTAATGCTTTCTGCATCATTCAATATTTTGTCCATTTGTTGTGGTGTTAGGTGCCATCAAGTTGGTTCCAACTCATAGCAAACCTATGCCTTTACATTGAGATGCAACCCATATTGAAATCCATAGAATTCTTTAATTTTGCAAGTTGGAACTTGAATTTTTCTTCAGTACGTTGAGCTTGAGCAATGCTTTTGGTTTTCTGACTGCAGATCTCTGTGTATTTCATTATTTTAATTTGCCTTCTTGAGCTGACCTTTGAAATCTTCTGTTCAATACTTTTAATTCATACCTTTTTCCATTTTCTTTAGCTACTCCATATTCAAGAGTAAAGTTCAGAATCTCTTCTGATATCCATTTTGGTCTTTTCTATCTTTTTAATGACCTTTTGCCTTCTTCATATATGATGTTCTTGATGTCATTCCATGACTCATCTAGTATTTCGTCATTAGTGTTCAATTTGTTCTTGAGATTGTCTCTAAATTCACGTGGTATGTACTCAAAGTCATATTTTAGATCTTGCAGATTTTCTGTAATCTTCTACAGCTTTAGCCTGAACTTTCATGTGAGCAACACAATGAGACCCTGGCCTTGTTTAGGCTGATGTGATCGAGCTTCTCTGTTGTCTTTCTCCAGGGCTCTGGAAATGTAGGAAGCTGTACACTGGGCTACTAGCCATAAGGTCAGCAGTTCAGGTCCGTCAGCAGTTCCACGGGAGAAAGGTCAGCCTTTTCACACCTGTGAAGAGTTAGAGTTTTAGAAACCCTATACAGGGTTGCTAGGAGTTGTAACCTACATGACAGCACACAATTACTACCACCACCATCATCTCTTTTGACGGGTGAAATCAATTTGATTTCTGTGTATTCCATCTGGTTATGTCTATGTGTGCAGTCACTGTTTATGTTGTTGATAGAAAGTTTTTGCAAGGAAGAAATCACAGGTAGTAATCTTGCAAAATTCTATCATTTGATCTCCAGCATCATTCCTATCACCAAGACCATATTTTCCAATGATGAATCCCTCCTCTTTTTTTTCAACTTCACATTCCAATCACCAGTAATTATCAATGTATCTTGATTGCATGTTTGATCAATTTCAGATTGAAGGAGTTGTTGGTAGTGTTGTTGTTAGGTGCCATTGAGTCATTTCTGATTCATAGTGACCCTGTATAGGATTTCTGTGGAGATGCTATTGTGGTTTGCAGTTCAATGCTTTTCCTAAAGCATTGCCCTTGTGGTTTGCAGTTCAATGCTTTTCCTAAAGCATTATACCAGGACTCTGAAGACGTTGAGTTCTTTTATTTCATCATCACTGGCTTTCGTGGTTACTGTGTAGTTTGAATACTAATTGTATTAACTGGTCTTTCTTGTAGATGTATAGATATAATCCTTTCACAGACAGCATTGTATTTCAAGATCTTGAAGTGTTCTTTTTGATGGTGAATGTGACACCATTCTGTACTTCGTCATTCCTGGGATAGTTAATTATGATATTTTCTGATACAAAATTGTTAATAACTGTCCACTTCAGCTAATGTCACTTCATTTTTTGATGTTCTCAATTCTTCTAGATTAATACTTTGTGCATTACACTTTCTAATTATCAATGGGTGTTTGTAGGGTGTTTCTTCTCATTTTGTGTTGTGTTCTAGTAGAAAATGAAGGTCCCAAGAACTTTGATAATTCCAAGTCACTAAGGTGAACTTGGAATTCTGGTGTAGTGCTGTGGACTAATGCACTGGACTTCAAAGTTGGTTTCAATGGCAAGGTCAATGGTTCAAGCTTACTAGCTACTTCTCAGAAACCCTGCATAGGGTTGCTATCAGTTGGAACCAACTTGACAACACACTTAACAACAACAACAACAAAAAGTCAACTTAGTCCTGGTGTGGTACTGTAGGATAAGCAGTGGATCACAATGTCACTTTGAACCACAAGGTGAATAGTTCAAACCCATTAGGGACTCCTTGGAAATGCTATACAGGGTTGCTATGAGTGGGAACCAACTCAATGGTCCTTAATAACAAACAGCAACAAAGGCCAACTTTAGTTTGAGGAGGCAGCTCTTCCTCAGTTGTATTTCGATTGCTTCCAACCTGAGGGTATCATTACTGGCACTATATCAGACAATGTCACTGCTATTCATAAAGTTTTCAGGAACTAATCCCCCAGAAATGTACTGCCTATTCCTTTTTCCTAGTCTGTTCTTAGTCTGTAAGCTCTGCAGAAATCTGTCTATGACTCTGCTGGTATCTGAAGCATCAATGGCATAGCTTCCAGCATCATAGCAACATGCAAATCCTCACTGTATAACAAACTGACAGGTGTGTGAGCATCTTCAACGTTTTACTGGTTTATTCTCGATTGGTTCCCAGAGCAATTTTTTAAGTTGGCCAGTTAAGCATTTCTATCCTTATTTTAGACAAAAGGAGAGTAAGACAGAGAGTTAAACACTGAGTGACTTGTCTATAGTTATATGATGTGACAGAATTATGACTCATAGCTCAACTTTTTATAATAACATGGAATTAAAATAATTCTATTTTGGGTGACTCCAGAGTTTATTTTTAGTACAGTAAAAGGTAGTGATTTCAGAAGCACAATGTAGCAAAGACTACTAGCTGTCCCTGACAGTCATTCTTCCTTTTTTCTCCCATAGAAACAGAATTTTAACCAGGGCACATCTGCCCAAAATAAAGAAGAAATACTCCACCTTCCTTGCAGCTAGGAATGGTATTTTTTTGAAATGTGTGACAACTTTGTATTTGGCAAGTGGCATTTGTTCCTTCTTATTTTTCACCCTTCCCTCCATCCTGCTTATTTTAGGATGGCTATATGATCTTGGACTAAGAAGACAAGGGAAACATACTAGAGATGGTAGAACACTGACCTGGAAGACATCTGCGATGCCAAAGACCTTCCAGAGCAGGGTAGGTTTTCACCTTCAGACTGTTTAACTTTAGAATTTTATGTGAGAGAGAAAATGAACTTTTATCCTGTTTTGTTGTTGTTAAGTGCCATCGAGTTGGGTCCGACCCATAGCGACCCTGTACAGGGTTTCCGAGGGTGTAAATCTTTAGGGAGTAGAAAGCCTCATCTTTCTCCCGCGGAGCGGCTGGTAGTTTCGAACCGCTGACCTTAAGGTTCGCAGCCCGATTAGTAACCACTATGCTACCAGAGCTCCTTTTAGGTAGCTATTATTTTGGGTCTCCATTACTTGCAGTTGAATAAGTATAACAGATACATACAGTCAAAACTATTATCTCAGGGCAGAGGCCCAATTTTTAGGCCAAGTGCTTAGAAGAACTACCTAAGGGTCCTTGAAAGGCAGGGGATGTATTTGGTACCTGGAGTTGACTGAGATGGAATCCTGACTCTAAGATCTGTGAAATGTCAAAACGGGGGAAATGGCCTTTAAAAGATAGAGATGTGATACATCTTTGATGGAGAATATTCTAGTTAGGCTAATATACATGTGACATGAGAGGTTTTCTTTCCTCATTTCCTTCATTCCTTTTCCTCCTCAATCCTGGTGAAAATAAGCCTTTTAAGTATTATAGATGGTGTGATGCTATCAGTGACAAGCAAGGAATATTTAGCTTAAATGGGATGACTCTGAAAAGCCCAATCTATAATAATGGAGATGCCAGAAAGGCTATCAAGAGACTTGATTTAGGAGAGCACAGGGAAACTAGTGGAGAATTGGTAGAGAACGGAAGCTAGAGTGAAATCAAAGAGAGAGGACTTCCAAATGTTCAGTAGAGGCTGACTCTATTGATCAACAGTGATCAGGAAAATAGAGGATTTAAAATTTGTCTGCTAACTTCAAGGTCAGCAGTTCGAAACTACCATCTGTTCCACAGGAGAAAGATGAGGCTTTCTGCTCCTGTAAAGATCTATAGCCTCAGATACCCTATACAGAGTCACTCTGAGTTGGAACCGACTCCATGGCACACGACCACCACCACCATCTATGAGTATCACTGAAAGACCTACAGTTGTTGTTCAGTGTAGTCAAACTGCTTCAAACTCAATGACCCCGTGTAGGGTTTCTGAGCTTATAAATATTTGCAGGAGCAGAAAGCCTCATTTTTCACCTAAGAAACAGCTGGTGGGCATACACCAGTGACTAATGTTTATCCTACAGAGCTGTAATGCTATTTTAAACAATGGATTGTATTCATTTACCTTTAAAATCTGCATCTTGCTGTGGGTCATAAATCATTCTAATGGATTGGATTGTATTCTCCAAAACTATGTGTCATCTTGAGTGGGCCATGATTCTCAGTGATTTGGCAGTTATGTAATCATGTAATCATCCCCTACGATGTGATTAGTCAATTGGTTTTAAGGGGTTTAGAGTGGGATGCAATACTTTTGCTTAGGTCACAGCTCTGATCCAATGTACAGGGCACATGCCTTTTACCTTCTAAGAAATAAAAGGAGAAAGATGTAAGCAAAGGAGAAGGGACCTTAGTACCACCAAGAAAGATGAGTCAGAAATGGAGCTTGATGTTTGGATCCTGGGTCCTTGTGCTGAAAACCTAGATCCAGGGGAAGACTGATGCCAAGACACATAGCTATCTCCAAAAAATGTCGAGACTATAGATCTTAAAAAGAGAAAAGTAACTTCCCTCAGAATTGAGAGAGAGAGAAAGCCTTCTCTAAGAGCTGGTGCAGAATTTGGATTCTAGTCTCTTAAACTGTGAGAGACAGATTCACGTTTGTTAAAGGCATCCACTTGTGCTATTTCTATTATAGCAGCAGAACTATAACATAGTGGGTACTGATTGGGCTGCTAACCTCAAGATCAGCAGTTTGAAACTGCCAGCTGTTCTGCAGGAGAAAGATGAGGCTTTCTGCTCTTGTAAAGATTTATAGCCTTGGAAACGCTGTTTAGGGTTGCTATGAGTTGGAACGGACTCCATGGCACATAACTACCGATACCACCAACTAAATCAAACTCTTGCATGTAAAATGAACATATTTGTGGAGGTGTGGCCTGTCAGATTACCTGGAAGAAAAATGGCATGTTAGCAAATGAAGCTCTTGAGGAAGGTTATGAGATGGCCTGCTAATCTTACGGTCAGCAGTTCTAAACTACCAGTGGTTCTATGGCAGAAAGATGAGGCTTTCTGCACTCACAAAGATTGACAGCCTCAGAAATCCTATACAAGGTCACTATGAGATGGAATGGACTCTATAGCACGTGTAACCACAGCCACCACCAGATTTAAAGTCTCCCAAGGGAGAAGAACTATTGTTTAATGTGAGAAATTTGCTCCTGGAAGATAAATAAAGAAAATAGGAGCTGTTTTTTGGGTGGGGTCCAGTGATGAAATGTAGCATAAAGATAGGAGAAGAGAATTCTCCCACCTTAACAGGGAAGCCAGCACTCCTCTCTTTCCCACTTTGGTAGTTTCCAGAAACATCTTGGCAAGAACTTTGGCATTCATATGCCTGGCATCATCTAGATTGCATATATAGTGAGATCCAGAACAGAAGAAAACATGGGAAACTTTATGCTAAGAACGCAATTAGTTGACCAGTTTGTGGGAATATTAGGCATTTCTTGGTATTTGACTGTGTGGATCTTGACAAATTATGGTCAGCATTGCAAACAATAAGCATTCAATACACTTAATTGTGTTTGTGAGGAACCTGTACATAGACCAAGATGCACTCCTTTCAAATACTGAATGGTTTAAAATCAGGAAAGGTGTATGCTAGGGTTATATCCTTACACCATACTTATTCAATGTGTATGCTGAGCAAATAATTTGAGAAGCTGGATTATGGGGAAAAAAGTGTGGCATCAGGATTCCAGGAAGACTCATAAACAACTTGCGATATGCAGATAATGCAGCCTTGATGCTGGAAGTGAAGAGTACTTAAAATACTAATGAAGATCAAAGGTTATAGCTGTTAGTATGAATTGCACCTCATTGTAAAGAAAACAAAAATCCTCATGACTGGACTAATAAGTAACATCATGATAAATGGACAAAATTTTGAAGTCTTCATTATGCTTGGATCCAACATCAACACTCATGGAAGCAGCAGTCAAGAAACGAAATGATGTATTACATTAGGAAAATCTGCTGCAAAATGCTTCTTTAAAGAGTTAAAAGCAAAGATGTCAATTTGAGGACTAATGTGAGTCTGACGCAAGCCAGAGTATTTTCAATAGTCTCATATACATGTGAAAGTTGGACAATGAGTAAGGAAAACACAAGAATTGATGCATTTGAATTGTGGTGTTGGAAAAGAATATTAAAGGTACCATGGATTGCCAGAGGATCAAACAAGAAGTACAGCCAGATTGCCCTTAGAAGTCAGGATAGCGAGACTTTATCTCTCACATTTTGGACATGTTAAGGTAGTACAGAAATGGTTGCAAACATACATTGACAGAAAACTTCCAGAGGTTCAAGCTGGATTCAGAAGAGGACGTGGAATGAGGGATATCATTGCTGATGTCCGATGGATCTTGGCTGAAAGTGGAGAATATCAGCAAGATGTTTACCTGTGCTTTATTGACTATGCAAAGGCTTTTGATTGTGTGGATCATGACAAGCTATGGACAACATTGCAAAGTATGAGTATTCCGGAACACTTAATTGTGCTCATGAGGAATCTGTACATGGACCAAGAAACAGTTGTTCAAACAGAAAATGGGAACACTGAATGGTTTAAAATTAACAAAGGTGTGTGACAGGGTTGCATGCTTTCACCATACTTATTCAATCTGTATGCTGAGCAAATAATCTGAGAAGCTGGGTTCTATGAAGAAAAATGTTGCATCAGGATTGGAGGAAGACTCATTAACAACCTGCGATATGCAGATGGTACAACCATGCCTGTTGAAAGTGAAGAGGACTTAAAATATTTACTGATGAAAATCAAAGGGCACAGTCTTTGGTATGGATTACATCTCAATGTCAAGAAAACAAAAATCCTCACCACTGGACCAATAAACAACATTCTTGTCAATGGAGCAAAGATTGAAGTTGTCAAGGACTTCATTCTTCTTGGATCAACTATCAATACTCATGGAAGCAGCAGTCAAGAAATCAAACAACGTATTGCATTAGGCAAATGTGCTGTACAAGCCCTTTTTAAAGTGATGAAGAGCAAAGATGTCAGCTTGAGGACTAAGGTGCGCTTGACCCAAGCCATGGTATTTTCAATAACCGCATATGCAAGTGAAAGCCGGACAGTGAATAAGGAAGACCGTAGAAGAATTGATGCTTTTGAGTTATGGTGTTGGAGGAGAATACTGAATGTGCCATGGGCTGCCTATAGAACCAACAGATCTGTGTTGGAAGATGTGCAGCCAGAGTGCTCCTTGGAGGCCAGGATGGCCAAACTTCATCTCTTATACTTTAAACATATTGTCAGGAGGGACCAGTCACTGGAGAAGGATATCATGTTTGGTAAGGTAGAGGGTCAGAGAAAAAGAGGAAGACCCCAGCGAGATGGATTGTCAAAGTGGCAGCATCAATGGGCTCAAGCATGGCAATAATTGTGAGATTGGCCCAGGACTGGGCAGCATTTCGTTCTGCTGTGCATAGGGTCACTATGAGTCAGTACTGACTTGATGGCACCTAACAACAACAACAACAACAACAACAGGAGGGAGAAGACTGTGAACAATGACATCATGCTTGCTAAAGTGGAAGGCCAGAGAGAAAAGACAAACCCTAGTGGGATGGATTGACACAGTTGCAGTACCAGTGCACTCAAACGTAACAACAGTTGTGAGGGTGGCACAAGATTGGTCCATGTTTTTTCTGTTGTGCATAGGGTAGCTATGTGTCAGACCAACTAGATGGCACCTAACAACAAGTCATTTCTGAAGAGTTGAGAGATTTGAAAGAGAGGTTTTGATTCTCCTTGTAATGGTAGAAAACATGAGCATACAAGTATGGTGAGTCGTTAGGTAGCATAACTCCTCCTCACTTATCAACTATGTCATATTATGTTTACAATGATAGTAAATTTTTTTTTACTTAAAGCATCTTTAGCCAAGTGTGGACCCATATGTTTTGAGCGAGAGAGTACCTCACTTCTGGACCTCCGTGATGTCTACCATCTCATCCCTCTCCCCATCCTGATCTTAGATGTGAATAAAATTAAAAGAGAGAAAAAGAAGAAAAGGCTTGGTTGTTAGCCTGTGCATATTTGCCACGGACTTACTGAGTGCTGACAAAGCCTACAGGCTGGTAACTGCCTTGCTGTTTGGTTGGAGCTGTGGCTTCAGGCTGGGAGTCTGCAAGAAGATAGAGAAGGGTGCAGACAGAATATGTTGTGGTCACTTTGACTCAGACTCCGCTTTCTGTTGTTTATGCACTTGGTACTGTGCCAGTGAACATGGTCCCAGGCAGGTGCATGTTTCAGTGAAGAGCTAGGACTCTGAGTAGGTTGGGATACACCAAAGTCCACTTGAAGGATAGAAGGTATGGCATGGAGATGAGCAAGCTATGGACAGCAGCTGCTGCTGAGAAGGGAGCAGTTCCATGCTGCTGTATTTGAAATAACTCCTGGAGTCTGAGGGACATTTAGTTACTAATGTTTCATAGGATGCTGATTTTTGCATAACGACCTGGTCTTTGGAAACAAACCATGTTGATTAGTGAGGAGTGGGTGTAGAATAAACTGAGGATTCACTAAAAGAGTTTTCAGGCAAAAGAAAGACTCTGTGCAAAGACCCAGAGGAAAGTAAGAGCCCAACATATTGCAAGAACATGTACTATGAATAACTATAAGCAGGCACGTAGGACATTGGTATTGTTGACTTCTGGTGCAACAGAAATTGTGACTTTATATAGTGACTAGTACAATTGCAAGGAGCCTGGTGGTGCCGTGAGTTAAGCATTGGACTGCTAACTGCAAGACTGGTGGTTCAAACCCACCGTCCACTCTGTGGGAGAAAGGTGAGGCTGCTCCTGTGCAGAGTATAGCCTCAGAAATCCTCTGGAGCCGCTCTCCTCCGTCCTATGTTGTTGTTGTTATGTGCTGTGGAGTCAGTTCCGACTCATAGTGACCCTGCATAGGGTTTCTGAGGCTGTAAATATTTACAGGAGCAGAAAGCCTCATCTTTCTCCCGCGGAACAGCTGGTAGTTTCGAACTGCTGAACTTGCGGTTCACAGCCTGGTTTGTAACCACTACGCTACTAGAGCTCCTTTAGAGTGGCTGCAAATCAGAATCGACTCGGTGGCAGTGAGTTAGTGCAAATGCCAGCGAACCAACTTTATGGATTAGTCCTAAGCTCCTTTTAGGATCAGAATTCTGGGAAAACTCAAATATAATCATTTTTTAAAACAACAATAAAAAGCTACAGTCAATAGAGAATCTTCTTATTTATACTTAATACATAAGATAGAATTATTTTTAGTTAAAAAAAAAAAATCTGTATTTTGGCACCACAGTTTTATTCAGTATGAGCTTTTCTTTTTTTTCTATTCTCAGACCAGCAAACTTTGTCCAGTATACTAATAAAAGCAGCTTCAGTTAAGTAGTTCTACATCTGAGCAATTTCTTTTGATGGGATATATTTGAAGACACTACTATTTAAAAAGGCACAAGCCTGAAAGAATAGCTTTTAAAAAAGGACTGTACTTTTGTGTGGGATTTTTTAAAAAAAGAAAAAGTGGGTCATAGGGCTTTTAAAATAGATGGGAAAAGCATATATTAGAGTTGTATGTTACTATTGTGGAAGACAACAGACAGCTTAATTGTAATAAACTAAGTTGCCCCTACAGTAATGAAAGGCATAAAAGCCCGTTTTGATTTTTAACTTGAGCAGATCGGTAAATAGATGATTAAAAGATTGAACACAACGTCAGACACTGCCTCTTCTTGGTCCATGCAAACTTTCTCTGACTCAGCATTCTTCAAGATAAACTAAAACAATTCAAACATTCATAGAGGAATTCCTTGAAAATCCTATTCGTTCTGAAAATCTTTCCGGTTATTAACAAATTTCTTTTATCAGGGGCATAATGGTGGTGGTGTACCACTGAGTTGCTTTTGACTCATAGCCACTCTGTATAGGATTTCTGAAGTTGTAAATCTTTACGGAAACAGAAAGCCTCATCTTTCTTCCATGGAGTGATAGGTAGATTTGAACAACTAACCTTGCAATTAGCAGTCCAGTTCATAATCCATCACATTACCGGGGCTCTTTTAAGGACATAATAGTAATAGTAAAAACCAGTTCTATTAATCATAGATGTTAAGTTTGGAAAGGAGTTTTCTGTGGCAGCTGCCAAATGGAAACTAACATATAAGTAATAGAGAATGTTCAATGAATACATTTAAATAAATCTGTATTCTGATGTTGCAGGACCATATAAGGAGCATTTAAATTCCATTGTACTGTGTGTCAGGATGATGATGATGATGGTGTGCCGTGAAGTCAGTTGTAACTCATAGCGACCCGGTACAGGGTTTCCAAGGCTGTAAACCTTTGTGAGAGCAGAAAGCCTCATCTTTCTCCCACAGAATAGCTGCTAGTTTCAAACTGCTGACCTTGAGGTTTGCAGCCCAATTCATAACCATTACACTACCAGACTTAACTATATATAAGTCAAAGACAACTTTATTGTAAAAAATCAAATAGAAAATATTTTAGGCTTTGTAAGCCATGTGGTTTCCATTACAATAACTCACCTCTGGTCGTCCTGAAGAACAGATATCGTTGATAAATAAACAAGTAGTGTGGCTGTGTTCCTATGTTTCAATAAAACTTTATTTATGAAAACTAGCAGTGTCCCCACCACTTGTCTGTCAGTTTGTTGGACTGCAGTGGCCGACATGCTACTGTGCTGCTAGAAGCTATGACACTGATCTTTTCAATATCAGCAGGGTTACTTATGGTGGACAGGGTTCAGTGGAACTTCCAGAATGGGACAGACTAAAAAGAAAGAGAGGTAGACCACTTCTGAATGGTGAGCCGCTGAAAATGTTTTGAATAACAGTGAACATTGTCTGATATAGCGCTGGAAGATGAGCCTTTAAGGTTGGAAGGCACTCAAAATACGACTGGGGAAGAGTTGTCTACTCAAAGTATAGTTGACCTTCATGGCGTGGATGCATTCCTTGTTAAAAAGAGCATTTCAAGATGTATTTTGAAGTACAATGCTATCTGTGGTTAGGATAATATCCATATGCCTACAAAGAAGACCCCACCATTTGTCTGTCAGTTTTCCATAAAAATCCTCACCACAGAACCAATAAACAACATGAAGATAAATGGAGAAAAGATTGAAATTAACGAAGATTCCATTTTGCTGTGATCAACCATCAACATTCATAAAATCAGCGGTCTAGAAATCAAAGGACATATTGTATTAGTCAAATCTGCTACACAAATCCTCTTTAAGAAAGGCTGTGTGCTGGCAGCCAGGGAAAAAAAGAGGGAATAGAAGTGAATACTATTGAATGATGATGCACGGAGGGGATTGTAATCATTCCAGTGAAATGAAATACGATAGGATGAGTGTAAAACCGATGTTCTCCCATGTAAACTATTTCTCAATGGGCTCAATCGTAGCAATGATTGTGAGGTTGGCACAGGACTGGGCAGTGTTTCATTCTGTTATGTATAAGGTTGCTGTGAGTTTGTACTGAATCTATAGCACCTAACAACAACAACAAGAACAAGGAATACCAGTTAGTTCTACTATTATTAAAATTTACACACCAAAAACTAAAGCAATTGATGATAAAATTGAAGAATCCTACCAACTTTTTCAGTCTATACTGATCAAGCATGCAATCAAGATGCATCAATAATTATATGTGATTAAAATGGGAAAGTTGGAAACAAAAAAAGAAAGATCAGTAGTTGGAAAATATGGCCTTGGTGATAGAAATGATTCTGAAGACCATATAGTAGAATTTTTCAAACCAACAACTTATTCATTGCAAATACCTTTTTCAACAACATAAACAGTGACTATATACATAGACACCACCAGATGGAATGCACAGGTATCAAATTGACTACACTGGAGATAAAAGACAATGGAGAAGCTCAACATCATCAGCCAAAACAAGACTAGGGGCCGACTGTGGAACAGATCATCAATTACTCATATTTAAGTTCAGGTTGAATCTGAAGAAAATTAAAACAAATCCACAAGAGCCCAAATATGACCTTGAATATATCCAACTTGAATTTAGAGACCACTTCAAGAACAGATATGACACATTGAAAACTAGTGGCTGAAGACCAGAAGAGTTGTGGGAGACTTCAAGAACATCATCCAAGAAAGCAAAAGGTCATTAAAAAGACTGTAAGGAAGGAAAAGAACAAAATAGATGCCATAAGACACTCCGAACCTTGTTCGAGTGTAGAGAAATTAAAGCAACTGGGAAACAAATAAGTAAGTAAAAGAGCTGAACAGAAACTTTCAAAGGAAATCTCAAGAAGACAAAGTCAAGAAGTATAGTGAAATGTGCTAAATCCTGGAATTAGAACACCAAAAGAATGCACTCAAAATTTGAAGGAGAGCTGCCTTGCCAACCAGTTGGAAGAGATCCATATTTGTGCCAATTTCAAAGAAAAGAGACAAAAGGGATGCATATATCATATAAAAATATAATTAATATTGCATATAAGTAAAATTTTGCTCAAGATAATTTAAAAACCATTGTAAAATGCATTGACAGGAAATTGCCAGAAATTCAAACCAGATTCAGAAGAGGACCTGGTACGAAGGATATCATAGCTGATGTCAGATGGATCATGGCTGAAAGCAGAGAATACCAGAAATATTTTTACTTATTCTTTATTGACTATCCAAAGGCATACTACTGTGTGGACCATAACAAACTATGGGTAACATTGCAAAGAATGGATTTTCCAGAAATCTAATTGTACTCATGAGGAAACTTGTACACAGACCAAGAGGCAATTGTTAGAACAAGGAAGTATCGAATGGTCAAAATCAGAAAACGTAGAGCCCAGAATTCTTCAAAATAACGGCAGTACTGCAGTTCCTTACTTTATTATATGAATAAGGCTGTAACAGTTTAGGGTTTACCCTTAGCCTATCACTTTTGAGATGAAAAGAAGCAGATTAGGCATGGAAGCAAGGAAGTATACATGGGAAAAGATAAAGGTCATGCATCACAACGAACTAAAACATGTCACTTTATAGAGACAGGACTAAAAATTATCTCTAAGGTTGCATGTCATGGTGATGTGCTCAGTCAGGCAAGCTCTAAAGCTGTCCTCATTCCAATGCCCAGAATTTGTGGATATTTTGCCTAGTATGGCAAAAGTAACTTCAATGTGTTGAGATGGGGAGACTGTCCTGGATTTTCCAGGTAGGTCCAATCATTACATTACATTTATCTGATATTTGCAATTCTTGATGATTCATTTAAAAATATTTTAACCCTTTCATGGACTGTGGGATACATATTGCCCACCAATATTTTCACCCTCTGAGGTTTCTTGGATAGCTTCCATCCTAATAATAGTATGTGCTACTTCCTGTTGAGGACCTATATAAATATGTGAATTGGAAGAAACTGGCCTCAGCCCACCAATCCCACCTTACGAGTTCACTTGGGACATAGGTATACTATATGATTGTATCAAAATCCATATTATGCCCACCCCCAAATTTTTTTT
>NW_006408590.1:4889434-4890860 GCF_000296735.1 Chrysochloris asiatica | reverse complement strand
TTTTTTTTTTTTTTTTTTTCATACTTTCCTTGTAATGCTTCACTGTGAGATCAATTAAAATTCAATTCAACTTGGACTGGGCAACCATGGGAAACATGTCTGGGTGGGTTCAGGCTTCTATGACTAAATGAAGTATAACAGGATGATCAGGGGTACAGCATCACCTTTTCCTGGATTCCGAGTATCCTGGAAACCTGCAGTTTGAAACAGAATGGAAAATTGATGAATTGTGTTGATAAGTACAGAGGAGAAAACTGTAGAGGCAGCATCCAGAGTGGGATGGCTCAGGCTCAAAACAGAGTTGTTAACACACATGCTGTTGAAGCAGTTTCCAGGGAGTGGCTGGTGGGTTTAAACAGCCTATCTTGTACCTAGCAGTCAAGTGCTTACCCTACAGCACCACACCAGGACATTCTAGGAGGGAAAGCCTAGCTTTCAGCACAATTTCTTTACCAGTCTATGTCTATGGAGTCCTGGTGTGACACTGTAGGATCAGCAATGGACCACAAGGTCAGTTTCAAACAAGGTGAGCAGTTCAAACTCACCAAGCACTCCTCGGAAACCCTATACATACAAGGTTGTTATAAGTCAGAACCAACTTGATGGCACTTAACAATGACAACTAATGTCTATGAAAGCAGAGTTACAGCACATTATTTCATCCATTCAACAGATGTTGATTGAGTACCTACTATGCAGAGATGCCAGTCACCAAGAGAAACATCATCCCTACCTTCATGACTCTTAACATTTTCATGGGAAAGATGGACAAAGACAAAGGTCAATAAAACAAATAATGGAAAATTTTGATAAGTAGATGAAAAGAAATATCCAAGCAGGACCGATCTAATTTAGATAATGCAATCAATAAAGGTCTCTCCAAGGAGAGGGTATTTTAGCTAGGATATGAAGAAATGAACAGAAGAAGAGTGAGCAGGCAGAGGGAACAGCAAGCTCTGAATTAACAACTTAAGGACCTAGTGGCCAAGGAGTGTGGCTACAATGCTGTTGACCCTATCAAAAATGAGGTGACAAAGAACCAGAGGCCAGATCTCAGAAGCTCTTGTGAGTTTGATGAGTTTGGATTTTATTGTAAATTAAAGTAGAAGTTACTGATGGTTTTAAGCCATAGAAAAACATAATCTGATGATTCTTGTGTTTTGTGGAAATGGATTACAGGAGGTCAAGTATAGGAAGAGAATAACAACAATAATAATAATTAAATGTCTTTTTTAGAAAAGCAGACGTGATAGTCTGAGCCAGGATGGAGCTAAAGAGAATTGACAAGTGTGAGATATATGTTGGAAGGGTGAATTGACAGGTTTTCTGGTAGGAATAAAAGTAAAGGTAAAACTAACTAAACAAAGTTGTACACCATAGTCTTAAATCTTAACCTTATAGCAACTTCCCCCAAATGTAAATAAGT
>NW_006408590.1:4887070-4887585 GCF_000296735.1 Chrysochloris asiatica | reverse complement strand
TTCAGTTTGAGCATCCAAGTGGTTGTTAGTACCTTTTATTAATGTGGGTCACACTACTTTCATTTTTCCTACCTACACAAAGAATATGGTTAGTATTGTTACTAGTGTTTCAGCTGGTGTTGGAATATTCAACATGAGACATTTGCTTTTTATCTCATGCTTACCTATTTTCTGTTTCATTAGAAGTATAAATGACTGCTGTTCTATGATGTATTAAATGGATTGTGCTGGTAAAATGTTGACATGAGACATTGTTTTCCCTCTCTGTTATTGGGCAGCTTAGACTGGAGTGAGACTGATGGATCCAAAGGGGGCCCTACCACTCCTTCCACTTGCTTGGAGCCCTGCCAATCATCAATGCCTCTCTCATTATCAAAGAACTCAGAGATGGGGAAGACAAATAAGAAGATTTCTACTTGTAAGGAGCTCTGGTAGCGTAGTGGTTACGAATCGGGCTGCGAACCTTAAGGTCAGCAGTTCGAAACTACCAGCCACTCCACGGGAGAAAGATGAGG
>NW_006408590.1:4874893-4883031 GCF_000296735.1 Chrysochloris asiatica | reverse complement strand
TTTTTGTTTGTGTGTTTTTTAAAAAGCTAAAGTGGATAGGGAGAAATACTTTTAACTGATGGTATATGGGGGGGGGGATTATAATCAATGTAATGAAACAAGTTATATGAATTGTTGAATGTGAAACTGATGATGTGCCCTGTAAACTTTCATTAAATCCACAATAAAAACCTGAAATTAAAAAAAAAAAAAAATGCTGACATGTAAAGCTATCAGTTTGAGGACTAAGATACACCTGACCCAAGCCATGATATTCTCTTTTTAATTTTAAATTTTTATTGTGAATTGAGTGAAGGTTTACAGGAAAGATCATCTATTTTACATCCAACAACTCATACACTGTTTTCATCTCAATGATTGTAATCCCCTCCATGCAACAACAGTTAGACCACTCCTTCCCTCTGTTCCTATTTCCATTCCACCCTTTAACTACCACCAATTCCTTCTCAACTTTGTCCTTAGGTAAAAGTTGCCTTTTTGATTTTGAATGATTGACCATTCCATGGTCTACATACTGTACTTAGCACTGTTGACCCCCTTATATACCTAGCTACTGCTTAGCTGAAGATTGGATCATGAGGGTAAATTACTTGCCAAACCTGAAGGGTGGTTGAGGACTATAATCTAGGTTTCCTCCAGTCTCTTTCTAACCAGTAAATCTGGGGTTTTTTCTTTTCTTTTCTTTCATAATTTTGAGTTTTGTTGCACATTTCCTCCCACTCTACCTGGGACCTTCTAATACGATCCCTTTTAGAGCAGTTGGTAGTGGTAGCTGGTCTTCTGGTCTCAGGATTGTGGAGACATACTCAAGCCATAGCATTTTCAATTGCTTGATATGCAATGCGTATGAATTATGGTGGTAGAGAACACTATTGACACTACCATGGGCTGCCAAAAGAACAAACAAATCTGTGTTGGGAGATGCAGTCAGAATGCTCCTTAGAAGCCAAAATGGAGAGACCTCATCTCTCATACTTTGGATATGGTTCATGTTATTAATGAACCATTCTCCACCGAAGGACATTATGCTTGGTAAAGTGGAAGTCAGCAAAAAAGAGAAAGAGCCTCAACCAGGTGGATTGACCCAGTAGTACAGCAATGAGCTCAAGTGTGGCAACAATTGTGAGGCTCACAGAGGACCCGGCAGTGTTCTGTTGCACATGGGGTTGAGATCATTGGGACTGACTTGATGTCACTTAACAACAGCAGCATGGTAAGTACCATGACTAACGCTTGGCCTCTGACCTTGGAGCATGCCGTCAATTAAGACAGACAAATACATGGAGAATTGACAAGAATGAAACATCATTGGTTTTACAAGATCCTAGAGAATGGAACAACTAGTTTTAGAAGTGATTCACAAAAGGATCAGAGAAGTCTTAGAAGAGGGTCACAGATACGTCTGATAAGCACATGAGAATGTATGTTAAGATGAGAGGTTATTATGTGAGAATGAAGACCACCACAGAGAAAGTGAGAAGGGGGTCAAAAATTAAGCTGGAGGACCTTAAAAGCCCAATTTCCCAATATCAAAAATTTGCCAGAGGGCAACACAGTTTTTGAGGCATGTGTTTAAGAGATGTGACTGTAATTTTAATTTCTCCTGGCACTTGACTAAGCAAAGAGCTCTGTCAAATAAATGAGAGAAGACAGACCCTGTGTCCTGTTCAGCCTGCAGAGCTCAGATACCCTGAAAGCAGCTGCTGAGGATGAGTCACTGAACATTACCTGGGAAGGTACTTTGTTGCCTGGGAAGGCGTCCTTGGCATTTTGGAGGTATCTAAAGAATAGTCTATTTGGAACAGTCCTAAAATCACTACTGGGTCACTTATATTCTTGGCCTTTAAAGTTAGTTGCCATCTAAATTTCCAATGTGAGAAAGGGGATGCGAAGTCCAACTCAGAGGCACTGATTGGGAATCTCTTTTTGGACTGAGCAAAGCTGTTATCATAGGCTTTTGGGAATGAGGGTCAGGGATTGGTGTCTTAAACATTTCATGATGCTATGAGGAGTTGATGCTATTTTAAGTAAGTGGGAGTGTTGAGTAAGGGGTCGAAGAGTGAGGTACACCCATGATTTGGGAGCATAGAATATTAGGACTGATAATACAGTGTGTGTTGTGTGGTGCTGGTCTTAAACTTGATAAATCTGCTTTATGAAATTCAAGGGCTGAGAATAGTTTTGCCTTGGTAGATTTTGAACATTCAGCAAGCATTTATGAATCTGAAGAACCAGCTCTATTCTAGGCACTCTTCATGAGCAGGAGAGTTATGATTCCTGAAGAAATGTAGTTTTAAAAAATGTAAACTGACTTTTTAAAATCAGTTTCGAAATCTAGGCATCAACATCAAAAATTCCCTTATGCCACTGGGGTTTTGAGGCCTGAGACTTTAAAATTGCAAATTTGAGACTTCTAGTATCTTTCTAGGAGATTTGTCTCACCACAGGCTGCTGCCACCAGGTGAGAGATGGAACTAGATATTGCCATCAGCTGCTCAGCCTGCCTGCTCTCTGGCAGGTGCATTTGAACACACAGCCGCAGCAACCTGGATCCTTACTGTGCTTACCCATAAATGAAATCTGATGGACGGCAAAATGAGCCCTATTACTAAATCACAGATCCCCACTGCTGAGAGCACAGCTGAGAAACAACAAGAAAACACCTAAGTGCTAAATGGCCCATTACTGATTTGAGCTGATGACTTTGATTTTGTTCCCGATAGCATTTTACACTTATCCAAAGACCTTTTTCCATAGAAACTTTCTTGACAGTTGTTAGTTTCCCTCACTTGCACACCTTTGATTTAGATAAAAAGCCTTATTAGAAGAACTATCTTAGTTATAGCGAGCACAGTGGCTCTATAGGGTAAGCACTAGACTGTGAACAAGGTCTGCCAATGGAGCCCACCATCGCTCCTTGGGAGAGAGATGATACTTTCTGCTCCTCCAAAAGACTTAAAGGCTTGGAAACACTGTACAGGGTCACTATGAGTTAGAACTGACTCTACACCACTTAACAATACCAACAACATCAGTTATACTGTTTGTTTGTTTTTTTTAAGTCCATTTTAAAATAAGTGCTTTCAATATTCCAGGCCTGGGCTGACACTCTAAATGTGCCTGAGAAACTCTAGACTTTGGGAGTGGTTGTAGAAAGGACACACAGAGCTGAGGCTGAGAGTGGGGCCATGAAGCATGCTCTATGATTCTTTAAATAAGGAGCTTCTGTACAGTTGGAAACTTTTCTACCACCAAGAAGAGCATAGTATATACAATCCTGTATTGTGGGGAGTGGCAGGGTCCTGGGATAGACTTACAGGCTTGGGTTCTGACAGGAACTGTGGAAGAAAGAATCAAAGAGTTGAATTGTTCAGAATAGGGCAAATTCCTGACAAGTGGGCTTCTTCTCTTAGCTCATCACCCATAACTGACATCTAACTCTTGATGTCTCTCCTTGTCTTTGCCTGTTGAGTCCTACCATTTCCTCAGAAGTTTTCTCAGCCAAAAACCTAAACTAGGGCCACTGAGAATGATATGGGGGTGCCTGCTGAGTTCTTCCTTCAGAAAAGGACTTGCAGTTAAACTTCCAGGAGTATGGTTAGCTGATAGCCTTCAGGTGTTATATCCTTCAGGGTCTGTCTCAGTTCTTGAGCTGAGGTTGTAGTTTTGTATGGTGACCTAGGAACAGGTTGGTTGTCTAAAGGTCAGCCATTTATGCCCATTGTGAGACACCTAATGTGCACTGGCTCCTCCTACCCAATACCACTTCCTCATGTTCTCCTTTTATAGGTATCACATAGCCTATTATTCCAGCTGCTCCCTATACAGGCTTGCTATGAGTCAGAAACAACTCGATGATACAACAAAATTAACAACAACAACAATAACCTAATAACATTTTGGCGTTCCTATCTACGTATTATATCTACTGCCGCAGAACCCAACCAACACAACTACTAATCAACTGTCCAAGAAAGACTTATCAGCATTTACTGAGCCCCTATCATGTGCCAGAAATTGTTCTTAGTAATCAATATAAGTAATGTCTTTTTAAAAACTGACCGAGCATTATGCGTCAGGTACTATAACTATCGTTATTTTGAAGACGGAGCAACTAAGGCACAGAGGAAGAAAGTGATTTGGGCAAGGACATACAACTAGGTGGAATCAAGATTTGAGTCTCAGCCCCTCAATGAGATGATTGACACAGTGGATGCAGCAGTGGGGTCAACATAGTGACATTGTAAATGCAGGACTGTCCAGCGTTTCATTCTGTTATACATAGGGTCACTATGAGTAACAACCATAAAAAATCCAACTCTAAAACTCATGCTTTAATTGCTTAGCTGGCCTACTTTATTTGCCGTTCCTGGGCTAGTTCAGTCACTTGACCCATCTCTGGCTACCACTATTTAATAAGGGAGATTTGATCAAATTATAGACTGTATGTCTATAAGGGAGAAGATGGGTCTCTTCATTCTCCTTCTGTACAGGACTCAGAAGACGGTGATTACTGAGTTTGGGGATGATGACTGCATATGGGGGCTATGATATGGAAAGAGGAAATTTGTAGATTGTGGAAACTCTTTGTGATCATTTACAATTTTAAACTTGATCGAATTTCCACATGGCTTCCATCCCCATTAGTCTGGCTGGTATGCAGATGTATAAAGCAATTGAGTCTAATATGTCTGATCTTAAGATCTAGTTGAGAGTCCTTTCGTAGCACTGTGGGATAAAACACCTGACTGTAAGGTCAGTTCAAACCACAAGGTCAGCAGTTCAAACTCACCAGCTGTTCCTCGGAAACCCTATACAAGGTTGCTATGAGTAGGAACCAACTTGATGGCACTTAACAACAACAACAAGACCTAGTCATATGGATCTGCCCACTACCTTAACTAAAACAGACAAACCAAAAATCAAAAAACCAGTTTCTTTTAAGAACTCAACTGGAATATTGAAAGTTAAAAAATATCTTTGAGAGGGAAGCT
This sequence comes from Chrysochloris asiatica, assembly GCF_000296735.1. NCBI lineage: Eukaryota > Metazoa > Chordata > Mammalia > Afrosoricida > Chrysochloridae > Chrysochloris > Chrysochloris asiatica. The sequence goes on along the minus strand of NW_006408590.1, from coordinate 4,878,037 downwards.
TATTTTGTATTTAAAAATGTACTTTGTGATTATCAGTTTTCAATGATCTTTTCTCTCATTTTTCCTCTTTTCCTCATAAAACCCGTACGTACTTGGCTGGAGACTCGAGGTACTAGTAAGGTTCAGAAGCCTCCTCAGAGATTAACCTTGGATGTCTGTTCTGGGGTTCTGCTGATGAAATGAAGCTATGATATACTCATAGTTGGCATGCTAAGTCTGCATGGTGTCATAGGTGATCTTTGAAAATGGAAACACCTTTTAGACCTGAAATTTGAGATTAGGTCTGGGTTAGTGCCCTCTCTTTCATGCTTCCTTTTTTCACTTTTCTTACTTCTGTATTAGTGCATCTCATTTCCATGACTGTAAACTCCCAGAGAGCAGGGATTATATATTATTCATGACTGTTTCTCCAATTGATTTCTAATCAACCTAAAATAGTATACTTCTATAAACTTCTGTTGAAAAAAAATAAGGAATAATAGCCCGAGGACCCTGAAAGCGCTTGGAATTTGGGAATTGAATCTATTCTTATGTATTAATAACTATAGGACACCAGACAATTCACTTCTCTGAGTATCTGTATCATTTAAGTTAAGGTACATTTTTATTATTGTTTCTTCACTACAGGGTGTGTGAAGAGTAATTGATAGAATATGTACATTTTTTGGTTCATACACAGAACTCAATATTCATCCCTTCAATTTTTGATAGAAATAGTCTCTTAAAACTTTAATCCTATTAATAGCTTTTAAAAAATGGTCTTTTGTTTTTGAGAGCACACAAGGGATCCACTCAGTCTTCCGCTGTCTTCTTTTCTTTTTTGATGGTTTGTCAATTTCCATGCCTGATAGTGAAATTTTCAATGCTGCTCTTTTCCCTATAATGCAAATAACAGGAAATTCTGCAGCCAAATTCAATGGGAGTTGAACTCAAAAGGAGACTTTCTGATTTGAGATTTGACACTCATTTCAACTGAGAGTAGGGTTCAATAAATGTTTCAACAGATTATACTTCTTGAAAGAACTATTGAAGGGAAAATCAAAGTTTTGACGTTTTAGTTCTGATATTACAGATTTCCTATTTATAATATAGTAGAATCCTATGAATATTTTCTTCCTACTGGAAAGTTTTAACAAAGTCTGAACAAACCATTTCCGTTAAAGAATTAGTTTTATTACATTGAGAAAACTAGATAGTTTCACTTTCTTGGTTAAATTCCAATTCAGGTGACCCAAATGTACTGTCTTCTAGAACATGACTAGCCAATTGATCAATTATCTTACTAACCCTGGTTTATTTGGAATTCATATATGGAAGATGTTTGACTAGTTTATTCTTAATATCCTTAGAACATAGTCCTAAAAGTGTAACTATATTCTATCATGTAATAATAATGATAATAGAAATAATATTAAGCGTAGTGGTTACGAATCGGGCTGCGAACCCTAAGGTCAGCGGTTCGAAACTACCAGCCGCTCCGCGGGAGAAAGATGAGGCTTTCTACTCCCGTAAAGATTTACACCCTCGGAAATCCTGTACAGGGTCGCTATGGGTCAGAACCGACTCGATGGCACTTAACAACAACAACAACATAACATTTAACATCATCTTGCTGCTACTATAATTATTACATGCTAGAATACAATTGTACTTTAAGGTCTGTGTTCTAAGGATATTAAGAATAAACTAGATGCTGTGTGCTGTGATTAATATTGCTGATACCATTATTGTTACATGCTAGAAGACAGTTATCCTTTTAAGAGTGTTTTAAGGATACTAAGAATAAAGCAATCAAACATCTTCCCTATTTTATTGAAGCCACCCCTGGTGGCTTCACAGGTTAAGCACTCGGCTGCCAATTGAAAGATTGGTGGTTCAGACCCATCAGCCATTGTGTGGTAGAAAGATGAGGTTGTCTTTAGCCATAAACATAAGGATTAGTAGACTTGGAAATTCTAAGGGGGAGCTCTACTTTGTCCTGTAGGGTTGCTATGAGTCATGATTGACTTGATGGCAGTGACTTTGGTTTTTGGTTTTGGTTTTAATATATTAAAGGTACTTTGCTAAGAACTTTATTTGTTTATCCTGCCTGGGTTCATATTTTGTTTGTTTGTTTGTTTTTTGTTTGCCTAATTTCCCTGTCCAAGCTCCTTGTCTTATCTTTGGTTTTAGGCAAATGCCCTTTTGGTCTCATACAGTTGATTATTCTAAGTAGCACATTCCTTATGGGTGTTATTTGTTTTATAGTACTGTTTATTATTTGGCTGAAAGATGGCCTTCAGGAGTGTCTTAATTTCAAGTTAGAAGGCTGTCTCAGGACAATAGTCTTGGGGTTTCTCTAGTCTCTTTCAAACCAGTGAATCTGGTCTTTTTCTTTATAACTTGAATTTTGATCTACAGTTCTTATCCATCCTAACCGAGAGCTTCTAATATGGTCATGGTCAGAATAATTGATGGTGGTAGCCAGGCACCATCTAGTTCTGGCCTCAGGTTATAGGAGGCTTTGCCTCATGTGAGCCATTAATCTTTTGGACTAAGAGCATCCTTGGGTCATTGTTTTTGTTTTTGTTTTCCATTCTCCTTTATTCTTAGTGGAAAGAGACCAATAGTTTCTTCTTAGAGAGTTACTAACAAGCTTTTATGACCCTGGACACTCTTCTTGACACTAGGATGTAGAACATTACGTTTATGAACTGTGTTTTTCAGTTGACCTAGCTGTCCCCTGAGACTATTTCCCTTGGCCTTTAAGTCCAGTGGTTCAGTCCTGATGTAGTTTCCATAACTGTGCCCTCTGTGTGCTCCATTATATACAAGGGAGTTATGAGTATTGCATTTTCTGTCACCAGCGTTAACTTGTTTCTGCTTTCTAGTTGGTGATACTCCCTCCCTCTTCCTCCAGTCCCTGGTAACCATCAGAAGTGCACTTTATGAGTGTAAACCTATTCTTGACTTTTTATTACAGTGCTTGCATACATTATTTGCTCCTTTGTGTTAGACTTAGCTCACTCAGTATGATGTTCTCCAAATATACCCATGATATGATACATTTCATGAATTCATCATTATTCTTTAATGTGATGTTCCTTTGGGTGTATGTACCACAGTTTATCCATTTAACCATCGAAGGGCACTTAGGCGGTTTCT
>NW_006408590.1:4863897-4874358 GCF_000296735.1 Chrysochloris asiatica | reverse complement strand
ACTACTACTACTACTAATGAAGGAAAGTCAGTGGTGCTTTAGGATGAGTGCTGGACTACTAACCACAAGATCAGCAGTTCAATTCCATCAGCACCTTCTTGAGAAAAATAAGGCTTTCTGCTCCCATAAATATTTATGGAATTACTTGTAAACAATATTAAGACTGATACAAGTCAGAGCCAACTCAATGGCAACAACAACAATGGCTAATGAAAGTTCTGGTGACACAGTAGGTTAAGCATTGGATTGTTAACCTAAATGTCAATGGTTCAAACCCACCAGCCTACCCATGAGAGAAAGATGAGGCAGTCTATTCCTAGAAAGATTTACAGTATCTGAAACTCTATGGAGCACATCTCAGTCTTATATGGTGGTTATGAGTTAGAATCAACTCAGAATAGTGGATTTGGGTTTTCTGATTTAACATCTTTTCATATGTTCACCACCTGAACTTCTTCGGTGAAGTGTCCATTCATGGCCTTGCCTATTTTGAAATTGGATTCTTTGTCTTTTTGTTGTTGAGGTGTTGAAGTTTTCTATATGTTTTAGAGATTAGACCCTTGTCTGATATACCATAGCAACAAGTTTCTTTTCTCAGTCTGTAGGTTCTATTTTGATGACTATAAGTGTTTACTTTTTAGGAAGTACCAGTTATCTAGTACATCTTCTGCTGTTTGTGTGGTTTTAGTTATGTTTGATATTCATTTTACACTGTATATTAAGGCCAATATGGAAAGGTTCTATGGGCAAAATATTGAATGACACAGGAAGCTTTAAAAAAAAAAAAAAAAAAAAGGAAGGTAGACACAGAAGCAATGTACCTGAAGATTTAATCAATGTTCAACCATCTCAAGAGCTAACATATTATCAAGAAATGATTATATTGAGGGAAGGAGTCCAAAGTACTATGAAGACATTAACAAGAAACAAGGCTCCCCGAATAAAAATTGAAATGTTTCAGTGAACTGATGCACTGGTAAAAGCACTCACTCATCTAAGTCATAAAAATTACCTGGCTAACTGACACGATCCATTATTTGTGTCCATTCCAAAGAAAGGTGACCTACCAGAGTATGGAAATCATTGAACAAGATCATCACATACAAGAAAAATTCTGCTGAAGATAATCCAGGACAGTTGTAACAGTGCATCGATAGGGAACTTCCTGAAACTCAAACTGGATTCAGAAGAGGATATGGAATGAGGAAATATCATTATTGACTTCAAATATATCTTGGCTGAAAGCATAGAACACCAGAAAGATATTTACTTGTAATGTATTGATTATACAAAGGCATTCGACTATGTGGATCATGACAAACTATGAATAGCATTGAGACGAATGGGTATTCCAGAACCCGTACATATATCAAGAGTACTTGTTTAAATAGAAGAAGGGGCTACTGAATGCTTTGAATCTGGGTATGCTGAGCAAATAATCCAAGAATCTGGGCTATGTGAAGAAGAATGTGACATCAGGAGTGGAGGAAGTCTCGTTAACAACTTGGGATCTGCAGATGACACAACCTTGCTTTCTGACAGCAAAGAGAATGTGAAATACTTACTGATGAAGATCAAAGACTATAGAGTTCAGTGTGGATTACACCCCAATGTAAAGAAATAAAAGTCCTCACAACTGAACCAATAAATAACTTCATGGATTTACAGAATCTCAGAATTTTCTGAGATCTTGAATGCCATCTAAATAAATCATCAATTATGCATGGTCATTTAATTAAGATTTTGGGGGGTCCTGATGTGGTGCTGTGGGTTAATGTGCTGGACTGAAAAGTCAGTTTGATCCTCAAGGTCGGTGGTTCAAGCTCACCAGCCACTCCTTGGAAACCCTATACAGGGTCGCTATGAGTTAGAACCGACTCTATGGCACACAAAAACAATTAAGATTTTGACAAGTACCTGGAATTGAGACAAGATCTATTCTTTGTCTGGTATTTGCAACTTGTTATTTCATTAATAATTTTTAATATGTAAATTTTCTTATAAATAAAATTGAAATAGAAACATTAGCCTAAATATTTCAAAGTATTGTCATAGAACCACATGGATTAATGAGTATAGAAATATTTTGAAAAACATCATTTGCAGTGGTTACGAATTGGGCTGCGAACTGCAAGGTCAGCAGTTTGAAACTACCTGTCGCTCTGGGGGAGAAAGATGAGGCGTTCTGCTCCCATAAAGATGTACAGCCTTGGAAACCCTGTATAGGGTCATTATGAATTGGAACTGACTCCATGGCACACAGCCACCACCACCACAGTAATAAATGCCTTGACACTCTTAATCCACAATAAAAGTTCACTGAACTTTAATATGATGTTATGAAAGAAAGAGTTTTCCACCTTATCTGTATATATACTTACAATGAAACACAGGAAAAAATTGTGTACAGGCATTTCCAGGCAGGTTGAGCCTCAAGTGACTTGTCAAAGTACTCGGTGATCTTGGTGAGTCAGAAGACCTGCTCCACCTGTGTCGGGGTTTTTCCTCGACATAGTTGTCACGAGTGTTTGGTTCACGAGGAGGGGAGATCCAGCGGCAATAGGGATAGCGAAAGAATACACAGACAGAAGAAGGGAGACAATGAGGCACCCCAAAGCCAGGGTGGATACATCACTGGTGGGCAGGCTTGGGACTACAGGCATTATGGCCTCTGCAGGCAGCAACTCACTGCCCTGCAATCTTTACTGCATGCCTTCCAACCCATAATGTACTGCAATTGTTACTCCATGCCTTCCAACCAGTAATGCACACCTGGGGAGGCCCAGGCCTCTGCTTTATTTAGGGGAGGAGTTTCACACCAAGCTGGGAGGGACTAAAACAGGATACAGCTAACATCAGTAATTTTCCAGACATTCAGGTAACTTTACATTGTACTTCACTGGGTCGAATCCCAGGCCAGCAACTTGGATTCTCAGGCCCAATTAACATATCTATAGCCCCTGAGGTCAGTTGGGGGAAGGTGAGAGTTCTGCAGGAGACGCCCAGGTGAATGGGCTGCACCTGGAAAAGGGATTAGGGAGGATGGGTTCTTTGTCTATAGAACAAACAACTGAGAAGTAGCTAAAATATTCTTAGTTAATCCTTTGGAGAAAGGTTTAACCTTGCAACCTTTAGTCTCGGCTTTAGGAAAATATCACATTTATCTGTGGATTTTCAAAGGCTCCAGTGTATTAATTTAATATATATACCTGAATATTAAGATGAAAGCAATTTTCCATTAACTGCCAGTGGCCTCATTTGTTACACTCAGCCCTAGAGGGCCTCGAACCTCTGACTAGTCTTACACGGTCTGCAACACGCCTGGCAGATGAGGCCCACCAGGATAACTCATACTGAGGCAAGGTAGTTGCCAATTTTACAAGATGCCTGATGGAGAAGCATCAGCTGTCCCCAGCTCCCCAGGAACTGAGAGGCCCTCCATCCATGGACCTCCAAAAAAAATGGAAGCGAGCCCACATGAGTGAGCTTTGAAACAGAGCCCTGTCAATCAAGCCTTCAGATGAGACTGTATCACCAGCAGACAGCTCAAGTCCAACTTCATGAGGGACTGAGTCAGACACACCCAGCCAAGTTACCCCTACCAGGGATAGCTGTGAGACAGGAAATGTTTCTTTGCTTTCAGCTGCTACATTCTAGGGTATTTTGTTTATGTTGTTGTTATTGTTGTTAAATGCCGTCGAATCGGTTCCGACCCATAGTGACCCTGTATAGGGTTTCCAAGGAGCGGCTGGTGAGCTTGAACTAACAACCTTGCAGTTATGTAGAGCTAGATAATTAATATAAGGGACAAATAGCCTTGCAGACCCTTGAGGAATCTCACTTTACAGATGTTGAAACTGAGGACCCGGGTGGGGCGGGGTGGGGAATCACTCACTTAGAGTCTGGAAACCACTTAGATAGTGTCACCCAATGTTCTTTGTCAGTTTTCCTCTTATACTTTGTAGAGGTGGGTGGCACTGGGCTTTGAGGTGACCTATTGGTCAGGACTCTGTTAAGGTCTTTGGAAGCTCACTCATTCATTCAACAAAGATATTTTTAAGTTAAAAAAAAAAAAAGATTGTGTACAGACATCCAACTTAACATACGTATTGTCCTCAATATTCAGAGACTACAAACATTTTAAGAAGAATGCTAACATTGCTGTTGTTAAGTGCTGTCAAGTCGCTTCCAACTCAGAGCCACCCTATATATAGTTTCAGAGGAGCAACTGGCCAGTTTAAACTGCTGACCCTGTGGTTTGCAGTCCAGTGATAATCTTACAGTGCCAAGTTTAAAATAATAATAACATCTTTATTGCATACTGATATATTTCAAAAATATAGTGTCAAAACCAGACAAATTATTTCTACAACTTCAAAAACAAGTGTTCTGCCTCTAATCCTCCTGTTAGGGATTAGATTGAACATGAATAGGTGGTGAGTATGGTTACATTTCTACTGACCCTGAACGAAATATCAAAGCACAGAGCAATATTAAATTCCAGACACCATAATCCAACTGTACAATAATACTTGAAATCTGAGTAACTGTTTCTCCTTGTAATAAACAACCACATTAAAGAGGATATGTTATGTCTGACAGATGTGAAAGTCACTAAATTGTCAAAGAAAACTCATCTCTTTTCCCAAACAGATGAGTCAGTAGCATCAACATTTTTAAATGTCAGCCTCTGGATTCTTATTTAATTCTGCTCAGAACTAAACAGCATCAGAAAATTACTTCTGGGGTCCCTGCTATATACTAGGTACCATGGCAGACTTTAAGAAGTGCTAGCGAGAGATAACAGGGTTTTAGCTACAGAGTCCTCAGCCCAGTGTACCATTAAGTTTGGACTCATAATGATCCTGTACACAACAGAATAAAACACTGCCCAACCTTGTGCTATCTTCACAGCCATTGCTCTTTGAACCCTTTTTTACAGCCGCTGTATTAATCCATGTCATTAAGGGTCGTTTTTTGTGTTTCACTGATCCTCTACTTTACCAATCATGAGGTCTTTCTTCAGATACTAGTTCCTCTTGATAACATATCCAAAGTATGTGAGCCAAGGTCACTGCCCTTACTCCTAAGGAGTATTCTGGTGGTATTCCTTCCAAGACAGATTTGTTTGTTCTATTGGCAGTTCATGCTATATTTAATATTCAGCATGTAGACACACAGAAATCAATTTCCTACAGGATATTTGCTAAACGTGGCATTGTCCTTGAAAAATGGTAGGAACAGGATGTGTGGGATGAATAAGAAGAGACTTTCTATGCGAGGAGTAATCTGCACAAAAGGACAGAAGCCACAGAGCTTTGGACAAGTGTAAATGACTAATTCTGTTTGACTAAGAGGGGCAGGCTTAAATTCAAGACTAAGCCAGTCAGGTTGTAGTTGGAAAGGTTCAGAACCCAATACATCACCCTTCAGAGGTTGTGACAGGAAAGCCCTGCGGCGTGTATAAAGTTTGTAGAACTGGTGATTTGAGTGTCGCTACAGTGCTGGAAGCGATGCCACTGTTATTTCAGATACCAACAAGGCTCTCCATAGGGGACACATTTTTATGGAGGTACCAGATTCACAAAGACTAGGAATAAAGGTCTGGTAGACTGCTTTCAAAAATTAGTAAATGAAAATCACAACAGAATACTGTTTAATTTGCTTTCTCTAAGCCCATATCAGGAATCCCATATAGGGTTTCTAAGGAGCAGCTGGTGAGCTTGAACCACCAATCTTTCAGTTCAAATTGACCTTACAGTCCAGAACACTACACCAGAATGACTCTCTGCCCCCCTCCCCACACTCATATATTATATATGGATATACCATTATATTTATATATGCTGTTGTTATTAAGTGCCATCGAGTAGATTCCTACTCATAGGTTTCCCAGGAGCAGCTGATGAGTTTATATATCCATGTGGATATTGATCTGTTGTTAGGTACTGTGGAGTTGGTTCTGCCTCATAGAGCCACTATGCACAACAGATTGAAAGGCTGCCTGGTCCTGGGTCAGCCTCAGAATTGTTATGTTTGAGTCCATTGTTGCTGCCACTTCACAGAGGTGCTATAAATAGATATTAATTGACAATGAAAATGTCAGGCATTTTGTGTATGTGTACAAGAATATCGTAATACATTCTTATGATATTCTTGTAATAAATAATATCTTCTCATTTAAATGAAGAAATGGAGGCTCTGAGAGAGACAATGGTCTGCTCAGAATTTTACATCTTTAAACTGCTAATGCAACACTGTCCGGGAACTTACCACTATTTGACCTCATCCTGATTTTAAATAGAAAAATAATCACAGTGTGTTAAAATGATGGATGTGTCTGGAATAAAACGAAGCATATTTTATTTTGTGTTTCTCATCCTGGAGAATTTTATTCCCCTGAAGTTTCAGCCTGCAGAGGAAAAAATACAAAACACAAACACAAACCCAACTCGTAGTTGAGTTGATTCCGACTCAGACACGGCAGAAAAGAGAATGAGTTTGTGGGAAGCAGCCACTAGGTGGCAGTGGTATACACCCACCGTCTAAGACGTACATTTTGTTAGCTAAACAGCCAGTTTGGCTCTGTTGTTGTAGCTGTTAAGTGTCCTGGAGTTGGTTTCGACTAATACTGAACCTGTATAGGGTTTCTGAGGAGCCGCTGGTACGTTTGAACTGCTGACCATTTGCTTAGCTGTCTAATGCTTATCCTACAGTCCCACATCTGGCCTCCTGTTTGTCTCTAGATGATGGATAACCTTGTGCATCACCCCGCTTTCCTTCAGCACTAAAGCTCTCTGAAAGAGCAAAGCTCTGGTGTTTTGATGCCGAACATTAAGAACATAAGTGGATGGGAAACCTAAGAACTGAACGTTGCCACCTTAGCCTAGAGCTCAGGCATGCGACCCACTCCAAGGCTCCTAACATGTTATGAACAACTCAGATGAACTGTTCTGGGCCATCAGAGCACCACTTTCCTGAGCTGGCTTGTGAATCCTTTTTATTTTCACTTGAAAAGGAGCTATGAAAGAAAACAAGGTTTTTTACCATATGGAAAATGTATTCTCTGTTTCGGCAAGTACGGTCCAGTTTCCCTTTCCCAGAGCACGTTCAGCACTCAGATCTGTCACTATGCCACATGGACAGCTTGTCCCTGTTAGTACAGTGGGAAGCTGTGGCCTGCACACATCTTGCAAGGTTATACATGCCACAGGGTCTTTTCAAATGCCTCCCCCTTCTCAAAGACTCTAAGATGCAGCTTTCCTATCACAACCTCTGAAGGACAATGTATTTGGGTTGACTGAACCTTTCCGGGGTTTCTTCTAAAAGCAGCGCAAGCAAATTTGTCCTGACTTGTTGCTTTTTTATCATTTATATAATGCTACCAAAAAACCTACTCCAGACTTATAGCATAAAAGAACAACCAATATATTATTTATACTCATGATTCTGTGTGTCAGCAGGAACAGGCTGTCCCTGCTCCATGATGTCTGGGAACTCCTATGAAAATGATCTGAAGGTTCTTTCGCTCACGTGTCTGAAGGAACTGGGACCTCATGTGGGAATGATTTCAGAAACACTTACACATAGCCTACCTATGTGACTATTGGCCTTCTGGATAACATGGGAGTTGGATCCATAGTGAGCATCCTATCAGCCCCAGGCAGAATTTGTATCACCTTTTATGACCTTGTGTTAAAAGTAACATAGTAATACTTCTTCCATAGTCAAAAGCCACCCAATTTCAAAAGGTAGAAACAGATCTCATCACTTAGTGGGCAGAATGGGTAGGAGACTGTGTGGGCTGGAAGAGATTGCTGCAGCCATTTCTGGAAAACCCAACCCACCACACTTACCAATGTTTTCTCTTCAGGAAAGCATCGATGAGGGATGACTTGAATTGATATCTCTATAATATCAACCATTCCCTTTGATAGTTATGTCTTGAAAGGTACAATTTTATAGAACGTAGAGCTAGAAGGGAGGTTATAAAGTCCATTCTCCATAGAAAATAGTTTCATCTTTGAAAGGAGGCTAGACAGCCAGGCCTTGAGGACATCAAAATATATAAAATTTTAAACTTGCTTTTCAGAAACTCATAGTCTATCAGGGCAGGCAGATTTATAAAGAAAATAAATACAAATACAGAAATAGTACTTTGGAGCTAGACAAAGAAGGTTTCAAAGACATGTTGAAGTATGAACTGGGCTTTGAAGGATGAAAGGGGTTCAAGAGACAGCAGGGAAAGACATGCCAGTCTCCAGGGACTGTGTGTGAAGGTGGGAGGTTGAGGGGAGTGAATCAGTACAGTGTGTTTCAGGAAATCCAATTGATTTATAAATAAACTGCATGGTGGAGAGTAAAAGGAATGAGAACTGGAGAGGGCTTGTCCATCCTAATTCTAAGGAATCTGACTTTTATTCTGTAGCCTACAGAAAACCACTTAAGATTTTTTAGGAGAAAAATGACAAGATTGGGTTTAAAATCCATTGCTATTGAGTCAATTCTGACTCATAGTGACCCTATGGCTGGTTGGTCATGTGGCATGGAATCGATTCCAACTTATAGCGACTGTGTATAGAGTTTCTGAGGCTGTGAATCTTTATGGAAGCAGAAAGCCTCATCTCTCTTCTGTGGAACAACTAGTAGCTTCGAACTGCTGATCTTGAGGTTAGCAGCCCAACTTGTAACCACTATGCTACCAGAGTTCCTTAGTGACCCTAGTGGACAGTGTACAACTGCCCCATAGTGTTCCTAAGTCTGCAGTCTTTACTGAAGCAAACCACCGACTCTTTCATCCATGGAGCAGCTAATGAGTTCCAACTGCTCACCATTGGTTAGCAACTGAGCACTTTAACAACTTCACAGGGCTCTCTAGGCCCGGGTTAGGTTTCAGAAATATTCCTCTGCCACATTGTGGAGGGTAGACCAGAGGCCTAAGGTGGCCAGAAAGAGATATCCATTAGGAAGTGATTGTGGTGGTCCAGATAATTGCCACACCACTGAATTAGGACACCGGTGATATAAATGGAGGATGGAAAAAAGGTATGAATAGTAATTGGGGAGGATGTATGAGATAATGTACGTAAAACACTTGGAATGAGGCCTAACTCATAGAAGTATCCCAAAGTGTGCTGTTGTATGCTGTCAAATCAGTTCCGACTCATAGTGACCCTACATAGAGTTTCTGAGGCTGTAAATCTTTACAGGAACAAGAGGCCTCATCTTTCTCACATGAAGTTGCTGGTGGATTTGAACTACTCATCTTGTGGTGAGCAGCGCAACGTGTAACTCAATATGTTATCAGGCTCCTCAAAACTGTAGGCTCTGGCTATTATTGTTATGAAGATATAAAAAAGATATAAAATTTTAAACTTGTTTTTAAGAAACTCATAGTCTATCAGGGCAGGCTGATCTATAAAGATCAGGGTCATGACTGTAGGGATAAAGAAAATAGAGCATCTAAGATGATACCTAGCACTCATCTATCATTTGTCAGACTTCGGTGGCTTATGTGTTGCTGTGATTCTGGAAGGTATGCCACTGGTATTTTACATACCAACAGGATCACCCAAGGTGGACAGGTTTCAATTGAGCTTCCAGACTAAGACAGAATAGGAAAAGGAGAGAGGGAGTACTTCTGAATATTTAGTCACTGAAAAATCTTATGAATAGCCGTGGAATGCTATCAGTACCAGAATATTGAATATTGAAAGATGAAGAACACCAGAATATTGTCAGATATAATGCTGGAAGGCTTTCAAAATACAACTAGGGAAAAGTTGCCTCCTCAAAGTAGTTGAATGTGATGACACAAATGGACTTTCATTAATTGATGACAAATAATTTTGTGAAATGCTAGGTTAAATAAAATTCAACAGATTGCTGTATTTCAGAACCTCTCAGAATCCTAAATACAATAATGTGTATGGCAACTTTAGAGTGAAGCAATGTTTTCCAAACTCATTTAATCAGAACTCATTCTTCCTGCAAAGAATATAAGCTACCTGTGTGATAAACTCTGGGAAGTCCTGATCTAGGCATTCCAGTTGACTCATGTTCAGTGATGGTTCATTCAGTGGTACAATTCTTGCCTTTCATAAAGGAGACCGAGCTTCAATTCCTGGCCAATGTACCTACACACAGCTACTACCCGATAGCCAAAGGAGGTTTGCATGTTCCTATGACATCCATAGTCTTGGTGTGACACCGTGGGTTAATGCACTGGACTGTGAGTTCAGTTTAAACCACAGATCACCAGCTGCTCCTTGGAAACCTTATACCGGTTTTCTATGGGTCGGAACCAACTATGGGCATTTCACAACAACAACAACACTGAATATGTTTCCCCAGAGTATCCAGACTATTGGTGTGACACCGTGGGTTAATGCACTGGACTGTGAGTTCAGTTTAAACCACAGATCACCAGCTGCTCCTTGGAAACCTTATACCAGTTTTCTA
>NW_006408590.1:4839968-4863262 GCF_000296735.1 Chrysochloris asiatica | reverse complement strand
AAAAAAAAAAAAAAAAACAACCCTTATGGATCACCATGATCTCTTCCTGTTGTACATGAGGTCACCTTGAGTCAGAGGCCAAGCACATGACAGCTAACACAGACTAGTACGGTAGAGTGAATTTGCTACTTCCTCACCCCAGAAATTACGGTGTTTTTTTGTTTTGGCCCCCTTTGGGTCTCCATGAATCAGAATCTACCTGGATGGCTCCTGGTACTGGTAATTATTCTCCTATTTCCTGGTGGAGGACACTGAAATCAGATAGACTTTTGTAACATGCCAAACGTCACACAGCTGGGAAGCCACCGAGTCTGGTGCAAACCTGGGTGATCTGTCTCCAGAGCCTGTACTGTCCCCTGCCACAGTTACAGCTGTGTTTCGGTGCTGGGAGACACATGTAGCCACCCTAGTGGAGCCCCGGTGATGACCGTACCACATGCGGTGTGGCAGGAGATGCTACACAGAGAATGAGAACATGACAAGAGCTAAGCATACCTACAGTTAGTTAACCGTAAGGCCATATCAAAGTGTCAGCGAGAAAGGTTCAAACATCTTTAAGAGACTACCTGATTCTCGCAGGACTAAACGAAGCACTAGAAGTATTTCTGGGGTGTGAATTAAAAAAAAGAGCAGCAGCTTCTTAGAGGAATGTGTGTGTGACTACAATCTACAAACTCCCAGGAATCCTTTAGTATATTAGCTAACAGGTAACATTTTGGCCTTTTTTGTTTTTTCAGCTTTATACAGCAAAATACAAGGGGCTTTGGTAGAGTAATGGTTATGAGTTAGGCTGTTAACCTCAAGGTCAACAGTTCAAAACTACTGGCTGTCCTGTGGGAGAAAGATTTTCTGCTCCTGTAAAGATTTACAGCCTTGGAAACCCTATGCAGGGTCGCTATGATTTGGAACATCACCACCACTATCACCATAGCAAAATAAAGTCATTCTGAACGATGTGGTGTTTCTTTCAGACAAAGATGCCTTCATGGTGCATTAGTTCAGCTGCTAACCAAAAGGTCAGTTGTTCAAACCAGCCAGCCACTCTAAGGGAAAAAGAATTGACAGTGTATTTCCATAAAGATTCACAGCCTTGGAAAACCTATGGGGCAGCTCTACTATGTCCTGTGGGGTCACTAGGAGTGGAACAGTTGTGACTAAAGTGTATTTGGTTTTATTTTTTTGGTCTTTCAGACAACATGTGGCCCAAGCTGGGGAGTTCTTTCTGACAATACCTCTTAGAAGTTTTAAAAGCGTGAGTACCCTTTGATGCTATAAATTGGTGTAAATTACAGAATTTAAGACAGCTATGAATATTGCAGTTCTGGAGCTATAGGATAAAACACTGGACTGCAAGTCAGTTTGAGCCACAATGTCAGCAGTTCAAACTTACAGCCGCTCCTCAGAAACCCCATGCAGGGTTGCTATGAGTCAGAACTTACATTTTAACTTACAATTTAACAATAAGAACAACATGAATATTTAGTGTATTATTGGCTGTAAAAATGTTTGGAAGCAACTTGTATCATCTGCAGCATCTGGTTATATAAATTCTAGTAAATCAGTACAGTAACATACTTTTGTTGTTGTTATGTGCCGTGGAGACAGTTGAGATTCAATGCAAGCCTGTACAGGGTTTCCGAGGCTATAAATCTTTACAGGAGCAGAAAGCCTCATCTTTCTCCCACAGAACAGTTGGTGGTTTAGAACTGCTGACCTTGTGGTTCACAGCCCAATTCATAACCACTATGCTACCAGAGCTCCAGCTACTCAAATTTTAATTATTGAGAGAAGGATGTATATTCATGATAGGTGAAGAGAAATATAAAACTACAAAGGATAGGTACAATTGATGCTCTTTTTGTTATGTATAGCTGAGAGATTATACTCAGCACCATGGGAACACTGTGGATCTGTAGGAGAAAAACTGGGTGGCAAACCACAAGATCAGTGGTTCAAGTCCACCAGCTGCTTCATAGGAGAAAGATGAGGCTTTCTACTCCTATAGAGTTTTACAGTTTCCGAAACCCTATACAGGATTTCTATGAATTGGAACCAACTTGATGGTACCTATCAAAAACATATTGCACTGAACTGCAAGGTCAGTTTGAACTGCAAGGTCAGCAGTTCAAGTTCAGCAGCCACTCCTTGGAAACCCTATAAAGAAACCAACTTAACGGTGTAGAACCACATCAAAGCATATTGAAGACAGACTATGTCTGTAACCCTCTTCTTCCACCCAGAAACTGGTCCTAGGAGTCCTACTGCAGTTGGTGGAGCCATATAAAGTACCTTATCTATCACAAATATTTGATAATCATGAAATATGTGTGTGACTCCAGGAATTGACAA
Organism: Chrysochloris asiatica; assembly: GCF_000296735.1. Taxonomy (NCBI): domain Eukaryota; kingdom Metazoa; phylum Chordata; class Mammalia; order Afrosoricida; family Chrysochloridae; genus Chrysochloris; species Chrysochloris asiatica. The sequence continues at coordinate 4,860,913 of NW_006408590.1, read as the reverse complement.
AGTAGCAGTTGAAATTTTTCAACAAACTGATATTGCACTGGAATTAGTCCTTAATCTAAGTCACAAAGTTGGAAGATTGCTACTTGGTCAATCGTCTGGAAGAGATCTATATTTGTGCCTATTCCAAAGAAGGATGAACCAAAAGAATGAGGATATTATTCAATAATGTCATTAATATCACATGTAAGGAAGCATTTTCTGAAGGAATTCCTAAAACGGTTGTCTCGGCACATAGACAGGGAGCTGCCAGAAATTTGATTTGGATTCAGAAGACGATGTGGAATAAGGGAAATCATTGCTGGTATCAGATGGGTTTTGGCTGAAAACAGAAATGCAAAAACGGCACCTACCATTCCTCTAAATCTACGACTTCTTCTTCTTCTTTTTTTTTTTTTTTTAAGTTTTTGTTATGAATTGAGCTCTATGTTCATCCTATCATATTTTGTTTCATTGCAATGATTACAGTCCCCTCCATGCATCATCATTCAACAGCATTTGCTTCCATTCATTCTGTTTTTGTTTTTGTTTTGGGTATACACCAAAGCACTCAGGAATATATAACCATTCAAACAACCAAAGTGTATACCCCACAAGCCTGCCCCCTGGCCGCCAGCACACAGCCCCTCTCCTTCCTTGAGTCCAGAGTCCCCAGCCACTCCATCTCTCTACATTATCATCTCTGCCTCATCTCTGAACATCGCTACTTCCCTGGATAGGGTCCCAGAGTCCTGCTCTTCTCCCTTGATGGTCCCAGAGTCCTTCACCCCTGCACTGCAAGATCAACCATTCCCCTCCTTTTGTTACAAAATATCTACCTTTACATTTGCAACATTCACAATCAGTCCTGATAGCAATTATTCACTATTGAACCACAGAATCTTATCCCCATCTCCTTTCACCAGCCCCATCCAATCCAGACAGGTTGGAAACCACTTAGTGGCTATTCGACCTTCCCCTGCACCCTCTGAAACTAGGCTCTCTCTTGAAAACTTGTAAGCCAGTCACGTCATGCCTTTGAAACCTCCCCCCCGCCCCATTTTGGAAAGCCAATGTCTAAGTTGCCCATCCCTGTCAACCCTGTATACAGAGATGGTGGGAACGATCCTTGTTGTAAAGATTCATATCCTCATTTAAGCTACTACATCCATAAATATAGGTCAAGTTAATCAAATTGTAGAAGATTACACTTTTTTTCCTCTTCTGTCTTCTTCTAGTTGAGTTCTAATCATCTAGCCCTTGAAGCTAAGTCAAATAGACACTACCTGCAAGTATGGACATTCTTGTGCATTTCCCTTCACTTCATATCAGCTATACACTTCACTCTCTGCTCTAGTCCTCTGTGGCTATGCCCCTGTCCATGAGCTCAGGAGTCCCCAGGTGTCGCCATACTGCTGGCCAACCAGGTCTCAATCCAGGTTGACAGGAGTCTATTGAACATGGTCGGACTTAGTTCACAGCTTAATTTCTGTTTCTCCCCCACTTCCCCTTATTGGCCCATCAATGGAAGACTGGATAAACAAACTGTGGTACATACACACAATGGAATATTATGCTACCTTGAAGAATAACAAGGAAGCAGTAAGCCACCGCATACCATGGATGAACCTTGAGGACATTATGCTGAGTGAAATTAGTCAGTCACAAAAGGAGAAATACTGCATAGGACCATTATTGTAAAAGCTTTAAAAAAAAAAATACGCTAAAAGGAAGGGGAAAAAAAACAATCCTTTGTTGGTTACTGGGGTGTAGAGGGTGTGGAGAGGGGAAGGAGGGGAAAGTGGAGCACAGGGAATAGACACAGGATAGTTTGGGTGTTGGGGGAGCAACACACAAGAAGTGGGAGGGGAATAGAAGAAGGTGGCTGGGAGAACCTTTAGGCAGGTTTGCATGGGCAAAGTAAGACAGAAGTAAATAGTGATGCTTGCTCAACCTTGGAACAACAGGGCTCTGTGATACAGGGATTGAGGCATAGTTTGAATGGGTAAAAGAGGAGAAATAATGTTAAGATGCTTGACTGTCTTATGAATCTTGGTTTCCCTTGCCTACTATTGTAAAATAGACACTTGAGGGGGGAGAGAGAGGAATAGGCAGAAACATCACCATAGAAAACTTGTAAGTCCAATCTACTCCTTTCCTGAGTTCAATAATTCATGCAATGGCCACTCAGAACTCAAGCACCATAGTCAAGTCATGGGGTTTATTAGGGATATTAACAGGTTACAATTCAGGATTAGAAGTGCTCAGGGTTCAGTTCTTTAAATCAGGAGAGCCTCTTCCCAACCATGTTTGCAGACAAGCCTGTCTCTGGTCCTTGTCTTATCAGTCACAGACCCCTTGGCCTCTTCACTGCTCTAGCAAATGTCACAAAGCTCTTTTGGGCTTCTGATAATTGCTCAAAGACACTCCATTCCACTCTAAGTCTCAGCCTGAATACATTCAGCTCTAGCTCCAAGGGTTAACAAACTTCCCTTCCCCAATTAAGTACCTGGAGGCACCCCATCCCACACATGCGCCTACTGCCTGAAGGCCACCAGCTTTATTTGCTTCTGGAGCCAGGAATCCCAGCACTCTGTTGGGTGCTTTGACTCTTGGTTCTGCTTTTGCTTCTCTGATGTTGCAGCTCTGTCATTGAGATTGAGAAATGTCAAAGCACAAGGATCTCAGGGTTCAAAGGACATGGCTTCCCTCCTGGCTCTTCTTTTTTGGTGGTAATAAAATCCTCCATGACTCTCCCTTCTGATATAGCTCATTTTATACCAGCAGGATAGCCCTAATAACAATCACCTACCACTGAATTCTGTAATCCATCAGCCTATTCTCCTCCATTTTTTGACCCAGACTTATCAGTAAAAAGTTGTTTGGTAGTAGTGTTTACAAGGATGATGGCTAGAAGAGACATAGAAGATATTTACTTGTGTTTTATTGACTATACAAAGGCATCTGACTGTGTGAAATATTAAAAAACTACGAGTAACACTGCAAAGAATGAGAATTCCAGAACACTTAATTGTGCTCATGTGGAACCTGTACATAGAATAAGAGGCAGTCATTTGAACAGAGTGAGAAGATACTATGTGGTTTACAATTTGGAAAGGTTATATCCTTTTGGCATACTTATTCAATCTGTAGGCTGAGCAAACAATCCAAGAAGCTAAAATACATGAAGAGGAGCATGGCATCAGGATTGGAGGAAGGGTCATTAAGAACCTGCGATATTCATATAACACAACCTTGCTTACTTAAAGGGAAGATGACTTGAAGCACTTATTGATGAAGATCAAATAATGCAGCCTTCAATGTAGATTACAATTATAAAAAGAAATATAAAAATGTTTTCTTCAATATAAAGAAAACAAAAATTCTCACAACTTTCCCTGTAAACAAAATCACCATGAATGGAGAAAATATTGAAGTTGTCAAGGGTTTCATTTTAGTTGGGTCCACAATTAATGCTCGTGGAAGCAGTGATCAAGAAATGAAACAAAATTCTACACTGGGCAGAGCTTTTGTAAAAGATCTCTTTTAAAAATGGTAAAGAACAAAGATGCTACTTTGAAGAGAAAGATGATTTAGGTATCAACTCCCTCACATGCATGTGAGCACTGGACAGTGAATAAGGAAGGACATAGAAGAATCCATGCATCTGAATTATGGTATTGGTGTGAGTATCATGACTGCCAAAAGAACAAACAAATCTGCCTCGGAAGAATAGCCAGAATGTTCCAAAGAAGTCATGTTATTGGAGGGGATTTGTTGTTGTTACATGCATGGAGTCAGTTCTTAAGCACAGTGGCCCTGTATAGGTTTTCTGAGGAGCAGATGTTGGGTTTGAACCATTGATTTTGAAGTTGGAAGTCCAAAGCTTGTCCTAGAGCACCATATCAGAGAAGCTACTCCTTGGAAAAGGACATCATGCTTGTTAAAGTAGAAGGTCCGTGATAAAGAGGAAGACCTCAAACAAGATGGACTGACACAGTGGATGCAACAGTGGACTCAAATATAACAATTATAGGAATGGTGCAGGACTGGGCAGTATTGTGTTCTGTGGTACATGGGGTCATTATGAGTCACAGCTAAGTCAATGGCATCTAACAACAACAACAAATGTGTCATATTGTATAGCATTGTAACCTAGAGAGCCCACAATTCTATTGGGGGAAAAAAAATAACCTAAATACATTTATTTTCTTTGTATTCCTTGGCTCAACTCATGATACTGAATAAAAATCAAGTGTGATCAGATAAACAAATATACTCCTTTTTTGTGTGTTCAGGACTTGGGCAATTTGGCTCATTAACTCTAGTTAGCTTTATAGTGCCCTCTCACAGAGACTGCTAAATCTTTCTTACATGACTCAGAAAAGTTTAATGTTGTAATTATGAAAGTCATTTACTTTTATTTGAGTTGATATGTTGAAAACTGATTCTCTCATCAATTTCATTGATCAGTCTTTGCAGAAAGCTGTTAAAAAAAAGAGGGGGCGGCAATAAAATAAAAGCTATGGCTCTCTGGTTGGTTGGATTCTAGGTGAAGGGGAGTTTATGATAAGTTTCATTCTATTATTACCATTTTATGTTGTATTTTTCTTTTACCCTTCAGTGAATTAACTACCTCAAGCACAAGTAATTAAAGTCCTTAATTCATATTAGAGCTGCTTTTTTTTTCTAAATGTAAATTCATGAATAACCCAATAGAGAATACATAATCACCAACCTGATCTTAGAATGTTTAGCAATGGCAATGTCCACTTTGTTCTGGTCAACAAAGCACAAGGATCAGAATCTTTCATGTATATAAAAGAGGAGAGGGACTAGGGAGAAGATTGCATTGATCTTTTTGAGGTACTCTAAAACTCTCTGATGTGACAATGTAGGATAAGCACTGGACTGTCAACCACTAGGGTGGTGATTACAACCCACAACTGTTCCTCAGAGTCTCTATACAGAGTCGCTATGAATTGAAATTGACTCAATGACACTTCAAAACAAGGAAACTCTGTGATTTGGTTTAAAGCAGTGGCTGACTATACTTCTCTAATAAAGGGCCAGATGATAAACCTTTTTGGTTTTGTGAGGAGTTTGGTCTCTGCTGTGATTACTCATCTCTATCATTGCATCATGAATATCTGTAGACTAGATGTAAACAAAAGAGAATTTATTGGCAAAAATAGGTGGCAGGTCAGATTTGGTCTTTGGCCAAAGTTTGCTGAACCCTGGTTTAGGATATTAGAGATTGAAGTGGGGATGGACTCTGCCTAATGAAATGGAAAGAATACCAACAGAGTCAGATGATATGGTTTTCTGTCCTGGAAATGCCGGCTTAGTTTAGCTCGATGAACATTTATTAAACGTTTACTCTAGAGATGGAAATACTGAGCACTGTGCCGTTACCCTTGTTGTTGTTCAGTACTATGGAGTCGGTTATGACTCGTAGTGACCCTGCACAGGGTTTCCGAGGCTGCAAATCTTTACAGGAGCAGAAAGCTCCATCTTTCTCCTGTGGAACAGCTGGTAGTTTCGAACTGCCAACCTTGAGGTTAGCAGCCCGATTCGTAATCACTACGTTACCAGAGCTCCTTATCCATCTACAAACAACTTTCCCCAATCATGGCTCTCCTCGCGGAGTCCAGGTGCACTCTCAGAATCCCTTTCATCACTATTGTAGGTAGACTGTACCAACGGGTTGAAGTTTCTATGTGAGATTAATTAACTGGTCACTTCTGATATATTATGTATCGGTTCCTATACTGGGTGACCCTAATAGTAAAATATGCGGGTCTTGGTGCCTTCTCTTCAGGGACTCAGAATCCATTGTCATTTCCCCTTGTCAAACTATTTTATTTCTCTGAAACCTGTAATATAAGATAACTGGATCCTCCCCTATCTTTCCCAGTGGACCATTGTGAAGATCAAATGAGGAACTATGGATGGAAATATCCCATAAATAGCAAAATACAGACTGAATATATCTTTAGATCATTTTAATGCCTTTTTAACAAGTAAAACCACCACATGTATATATATCCATCCTGCTATAGTTCCTTTAATCACTAGGTAGTTTCAGACACCAGGATCAAATACTGTAAAATCTCAGGGTTTACATTCAGCAACTGGGACATGAGAAAATTAACCACCCATAAAAATGACTTTATTTTGAGAAATTAGGCCAAACATTTCACTTCTACTGAACTAATGTGCGAATTTTGTTGCCTAAGGTGTCTTCTGTTCTCAAGTTTTATAGATGCCAGGTATCAAATCCTTCTGAAATAGTTCCTAAATGCAATAATAGTAGAAAGCATGGGGTTTTTTTGTTTTGTTTTGTTTTTTGGTTCTTTTAGTGGAGACTCGCAGTGGATGGCAGCCTTCAGGGGAAGTTTTTTGCGAGATCTCAAGAGACTACCATACTTAAAATTTTTTCAAATAGTAGACACCAACTCAATCTCACTTAAAAAAAGCCAGGAAATTTATTTGAAAGAAATTGGGTTGTCTCTTGGAACCCAAAGGCGATAATGTAGCCAGATCTCAGGAAGGGATAGGAAACAAAAACATAAGGTCATAAGGCCTCTTTGAGTACTTCTTGAGTCTTCCTGTGTGATTGTTTATACCTTTCCTGCTATCTCTGTGTGTGTTTTCTATATTCCGATTCTATGATGAAGAAAGATACTTGTTCCTTAATTTCTAAGTATAAATGTTCTAGCTATCTCAGCTAACTTGATGCTTAATTCTAATTCCAAATGCCCAGGAATGGAAATGTATACATCAGGTGTCTACTGTTTCAATCAAATGTGGAAAGTACTTATCAAGAATAATTTTATTGAGTATTCATTTTGTATTATTTTGGGTATTAACTAAAATATGTTTTAGCTTCCCAGAGTTGCTATAAGGATGTACCGCAAACCAGGTAGCCTATAAGAATAAAAATGTACTGCCTTCATTCTGGAAGCTAGAAGTCTGAAATCCAGTGTTGGTCATGTTGATTCCTTCCAAGGATTCTGAGTGATCATTTGTTTCACATCCCTCTTCTAGTTTTTGGTGACTCTGGGTGATCCCTGGAGTTGCTTGGCTTGCAGCTGTATCATTACTTCAGTTTATCTCCTTGTTGTCACATGGTATTCTCCCTAATGTCTGTCCATCTGTGTCTTTTCTCCTCTGTGATTAGGACCTGCTGTACTCTAGCATGGAATCCTGGTATGGTGCTGTAGGATAATCATGGGACTGTTAACCACAAGGTAGGTGGTTCAAACCCACCAGCTGCTCCTTGGGAATCCCATACAAGGTCGTTATGATTTGGAAATAACTTGACAGTACTTTAACAGCAACAACAACTACTCCTGTATGATTCATGTTAACTGATAATGTCTTCAAAGTACCTATTTCTAGGTAAGGTCATGTTCACAGGTACCAAGGGGTTAAGATTTCAATATGTCTTTTTAGAGGACACAGTTAAACCCATAGCTAGGGAAAGTTATTTCTCTGAGAAAAGGGGTAGTGTTAATTGGCAATGGATGAGTTTGACCCCCAAAAGATGTTTACTTCAGTTTTCCAACAAAAAGATGCTGTTCTTGCATAATCCTTTATGTCTGTAGCATTTTCTTTGTAAGGCTTGGATTAGGACAACAAGGTGGTCCTGCCACATTACCTTCAATAGTTTCATTTCAGAGATGTTGACCTTTCTCCTACCCCTATACCTGGACCTATGTTTTACAATTGTTTTTCTTCAAAGTGGATTATTGAGGTTTGTATTCATGACTGGTGATTAGTGTGTATTCTATCAAGTGTCAATAGATGGGTACTTATATAATATTTCTCTGAGGGAAAAAAAAATAGTGTTTATCCTAGTTTTACCCTCTAAATCAAGTGAAAACCTGTCTGGTGAAGTGAGTCTCAGAATATTACATCTTTTGTAAATTCTTGTCCTTTCACAAGCAGATTAGAAACCTTTGGAATAGAAGAGACTATTGTTTATTCTTTACATTCACCCATCCCCTCTATTTCTAGCACACTGCTGGGCACATGGCAAATCCTTCTGTAATACTTGCTATAATAGTTTCTTTCTCTGCTAGGAGGCCAAGAATGGAATCATAGGAAAGACTCATGTGGTTGAGAGTAAACATGGAACGGATCCTTTAATACAATAGGAGAGAACTAGCTTCCCAACTAGTGTGGTAGGCTGAACCATCACCCCACCTCAACCTGCCACCACCCAGTGTGCCCAGGCTTTTCTCTCCCAGGACCTGTGAATGCTACCTTGCTTAGCAAAAGGGAATTTTCAGGTGTCATTAAGTTAAGGATCTTGAGATGGGAAAATTATCCTACATAACTAGGTTGGCTACAACAATCTTTATAAGATGGAAGCAGGAGTTAGAGTCGGTGGAGAAGACAATGTGATGAGGAAAGCAGAGATGGCAGTGATGTGTTTTGAAGATAAATCAAAGTCTATACGTCAAAGAAAGCAGGTAACCAATATAGGCAAGGAAATGGATTCTTCCCTCATCTCCAGAAGGAACTAGTCCTGTTGACACCTTTACTGTAGCCAGTGAAATTAACATAACTAGAGATCACAAAGACACAGACTAAAACCAAATACCATATTTATTTCATTTGGCAAGAATAGTATTTTGAGAAAAGAAAAACAAAAATGAAAGACCAATCCTTTAAAATTGGTATTTGGAGCTATGTCAAAATGTATTGCTACTAGGTCCCAATTCATACATGCGTAGGTCTATTCCAAATAAAACATGTCTTTGTGTTCAGTGGACAGTTGCAGACAAATTCTTTCAGTAAAGCACTTGTCTTAGCCTCATTTGTTGTTGTTTAGTGCCATCAAGTCACTTCTGACTCATAGCAACCTGTATAGGGTTTCTAAGAAACAGCTGGTGGGTTTGAACCACTGGCTTGTGGTTAGCAGTCAAGTGCTTATCCTACATTGCCTAATCTCATAAGGGTACCTTAAAAAAAAAAAAAATTCTGATCTAAACAGTAACTTGTGAGAGGATCCGATGGGCCAGTTAAAGTTAACTCAAAGAGGTCAGGCTCAGAAGGTTATGTGACTGTTTTGCAAGAATCCAAAGAAGTACTCTTTCTAGCATTTTCCTAGGGCACAGGAAATCACTGGGGCTTATTGTGAAGAAGTTCAAAGAAAATTGAAAACTGCATTGGCGAGAAAAAAGTCAGGAAGTTTGCACCAAGAATTTTTTTTCCATAACAACACTGCACCTGCTTATTCTTCAAGGGTACCAAGGACTTTCCTACAAGCATTTCTCTGGGAAACCTTATCCCATCCACCCTCAACCCTGATCTTGCCCCTTCAGAATTCCCTTTTCCCCAAAACTCTAAAAGCATTCCAAAGGAGCACCTTTTTAGTCTCTTAAAAATGCCCCAACTGCAGTTGTATTGAAGAGTAAAGAATTCTTTGGAGAAGGATTAAAGAAATGGAAGTGTGTAGACCTAGATGGAGGAGAAATTGAGAAGTAAGTTTCATATTTTTATATCATTACTTAGTAAATGTTACTATGACTTTATAGCAATAATTTTTTTGGACTTACCTTAGTATTTCACATGTAAATGTGTGTCTGTGACTTTTCTGGGAATAAAACAACACACACACACATGCACACAAACTTGTTGTTAGGTGCCATAGATTTGGCTCTGACTCATAGTGACGGTATGTACAACAGACATTGGTCCTGTGCCATTCTCACAGTTGTCATGTTTGTTTGAACCCATTGTTTTTTGCCACTGTGTCAATCCATCTTGTTGGAGGTCTTTCTCTTTTGTTCTGACCCTCCACATTACCAAGCATGATGTTTTTCTCCACAGACTAATCCTCCCTGACAACATTCCAAAGTATGAGAGATGAAGTCTTGAAATACTTGCTTCTAAGGAGCATTCTGACTGTATTTCTTTCAAGACAGATTTGTTTGTTATTCTGGTAGTCCGTGGAACTTTCAAAGTTCCCTGCCAGCACAAATGCATAGATTCTTCTACAGTCTTCCTTATTCACTGCCCAACTTTCACATGCACATGAGGCTACCGAAAATACCATGGCTTGGGTCAAGAGCACCTTAGTTTTCAAAGTGATATCTTTGCTCTTTAATACTTTACAGAGGTCTTTTGCAGCAGATTTGCCAAATGCAACGCATTTGATTTCTTGACTGCTGCTCTTATGAGCGTTGATTGAGGATGCAAGCAAATTGACAACTGCGATCACACAAACTGAGAGATCTTAAAATACAGAGATTGCATTCCTTTGTGGCAGGCATCAATTGAACCTGAGTTGGACTTTTTTCCATTACCTGGAATGTGTGCTTGTTAACCACAATATTCTCTTCTACCTGGAATGTGTGCTTGTTAATTACAATATTCTCTCCTCCCTAAATGTCTCTCTGTCAAGTCTCTACTTTGCTTTTCTTTGGTGGGGAAATATTTATTTGTATTCATATCTCTAGATAAGTTAAGAGCACTGCATATTTAAAAAAAAATTAGTTGTTCCAAATGTACCACATTAATGTTAATAAGGAATCGTGGTATGGCACTAATGTACTAGACCACAAGGTTGGCAGTTTAAACTCACCAGCTGCTCCTCAGAAACCCAATATAGGGTCACTATGAGTTGGAACTGACTCGATGGCACTTAGCAACAACAATGTTAATAATAGGGACGACTGGGTAAGGAATATATGGAGACTTCAGACTATCTTCATCATTATTCTGTAAATCTAAACCTATTCTAAAATAAAAAATACTGAAAATTAAATTGAGAATATTTCTTTATGAAAGCAGAGAATATTCTCATCAGCACTGGACTGTGAACCACAAGATCAGCAGTTCAAACCCACCAGCAGCTCCTTGGAAACCCTATACAGGGTCGTTATGAGGTGGAACTGACTCATCAACACTTAACCACAACTGTACAAGCAAAGTGTTTCTATGTTGAAAGAATGAACCCTGCTTAGTCTCTCCCATCCAATGCAGAACTCTTTAAATACCTCTAAGTATGAATTCATGACCTCTGGCCATTTCCATTTTACAAACAAGGTAAAGTAACTTGCTTGGGGTCACAAAGCTAGTCAGAGACAAGCTGTGACTATAACCCAGACACCTAGTACCAGCCACTCCTCAGAAACCCTATACAGGGATACTTGGAATTGGAACCAACTCAATGGCCCTTAACAATGGCAGCAAAAGCAAGTCTCTTTCTCTTCCTATTGCTGTGAGGAGTGATGACAAGAGGGAAGTTATAATGAGGATGGTGGTGCTGTGTGCAGTGGAGTCGGTTCCGACTCATAGTGACCCTGTACAGGGTTTCTGAGGCTGTAAATCTTTATGGGAGTAGAAAGCATCATCTTTGTCCCGCGGAGCAGCTGGTAGTTTCCAACTGCTGGCCTTGAGGTTTGCAACTTGATTAATAACCACTACGCTACCAGAGCTCCTTTTTTTATAATGAGGATAATATTCTGAAATTCAATGGGAATCCCACGTAACTTTCTAGAATTCTCTAGTTGAAGAGAAAAAAATGCCAGAGCAGCCTGCTTTCTCGCCTTTAAAAATTTTTTTGAACTTCATTTATATCTCATATCTGGTGCATAGGGAAACATTTGACATTTGTCCAAATACCAAATGTACTTTGGATTTCATCAGTTACATACTAGCAAACTCCAACTATGCAAGAGAGTATATCCTCTGAGAGCAGGAACCTCAGCAATTGAGAGGGTTGGAGGTGAGGTCTCATGAGCTGAGCACAGTGGCAGTCTCTGGGCTCAGGTTCTGGCTGGTTCCCTTGGGTAAAACCAAAGCAGGTATTTTGTGTGGGCTCCTGTCCTGCAAAGGGGGCAGGGATTAAGGGATCAAGTAGATTTAGGAGGTTAGGACTGCTTCCAAGGCACTGTGTGTTCATAACCTCGGGTCTCAAGAGATTTTGATAGAGCTGACTCAGAGCTGACCAGAAGGTCAAGGTTAGGCTGCTGGAAGACTAAACAGGCTCAGAAATGGTCTGGTCACTGACCTTCCTCTGGCCTTGTCTCTGCAAGGTTTAATCACCCATCTGGTTTTCCTGCATAAACCCTGAGCCTTGAGGCCAGCTCATGCTACCAACTCTTTTTGGGGTCTGAAGTAGTAAGGGTAACCAAAAGATATAGCTTTTCCTGTCTTGGAAAACTATGCAAGTGTGGAGATTGGAAGGGAAAGGGAAAAGTAAATGTTGTTAAGTGCCATCATGTTGGTTCCGACTCATAGCAACCCTGTATAGAATTTCTGAGGAGAGACTGGTAGGTTTGAACCACCGACTGTGTGATTCAAATCAACCTTTTGGTCCAGTTCATTATCCTTCAGCAGATAGCTACCATTTTATTGAAGTTATAGAATAAGCAGTGGACTGGCAACCTCAAAATCATTAGTTCAAACCCACCAGTTCAGCCACTCTTCGAGACCCTATATAGGGTTACTGTGAGTCAGAACCAATTTGACAACACACAATAACAATAATAGCAACCATTTTATTGAGTATTTCTTTTGTACTACTAGAATTTATGTACTAAATATGCAAGCAAAGTGCTTGTCGAAAGAGTATACCTTAATCTGAAAGAGTATATACCTTAATCTGGAAGAGTATGCTTTAATCTGTTTCACCCATTGTATTAGTAGTTGGACCTCTAAAGCATGAATTTGTGATCTGTGGACATTTTCATTTTATAGATGAGGGTTCTGAGGCCCAGAAAATAAAATAACTTACTCAAGGTCACACCATGGCTAATTTTGGAGAGGCTGTGAACAGAACACATACATTCTGATTTACTTATAGCTAGTGTTCGCTCTCAGGGAGGGGGATTATGGCAATAGGGAGGGCACAATAAGGTTAATATTCTTGAATTCATGCTGCAGTAGTATAGGCATTATTGGGTAATGGATGCAAATAGAACTGATTGCTTGGGTTTAAATCTCAACTCTACCACTAATAGCATGTTATTTAACCTCTCTGTAGTTCTGTTTCTTCTGTATCAAATGAAGATAATAACCCATTTCCAAGAGCTGTGTGAGAACTAGGAGTTATAAATAGCTACTAGCTCACAGGAGCTGCTCTGTAAGTATTGTTCTTACTATGAGGTAGTTATAAATATTAGCCCTATTTTAAAAATGACATCGTTACTTAGCTTGCCCAACAGCACACAGAAAGAATGCTGAGCTGGGATTTGGACTGTTACCTCTGCTCTAAATCATCTGTCACATTCCCTGTTAGCAACTTGGGTTTTCTTCTTTGCCTTATATGTTTAGAGAACCTTAGGAAAAAAAAAAAAAGAAAAAAAAAACTTTAATAAAATGCTGAGCAGGAAATACATGTTTTACCAAGCAGTGCTTGTCTATTTGTAATGCCATATCTGTTGAGAAGTTTGCCATGATCCTTGAGTTCTTAAGAGATTCATGGGGTGTGCTGACCTCAAGTCCCCTTATCATATTTCTTCTCTTCAGCCTCATGGATGACAAGAGTCCTCACTCCAGAAATGAAATTTTGGTTTAGTTGATTTTTTGAACCGTCATTAGCCTCTGTAGCAGTAAATGGCACAGAGAGTTTCTTTTCAGTGAAATATTTTCTTTTCACCCTTAGGAAAGTCAACAGCAAGGAGGTTCAAATAGATGCTGTCAATAGCTAAAAATGCTAGATTTAGCAATGAAAAATACAGGCCACTCAATTACACTCCCTTACTATCTTATCATCTGACATTTCAAATTTGTGACAATAGTGAAACCTTGCTTAAATCACCTGAAACCCAGGGAAAGACCCATGTGTTTTAAGTGAGAGTGTGCCTCCCACTTCAGCCCTAAATCCTGGATAACTCGCATGCCACCTCTTCCCTGCAAATCCCACTGCTTGCAGATGCCTGGTGGCTGCCCCACTGTCTGGAGTGGATCTGTGGTTTCAGGCTGGGAGTCTGTGAGAAAGTAGAGGCTCACAGAGGGGATGCCCAGCAGAGGGTACTTGCCACTGACACTGTGGATCAGGACATTTACTAGTTGGGCACTTGAAGGTGCTGGGGCCAATGGGCATGTGCCACATGGATAGGTGTTTCTGTGTTGTGGTTTTCAAGTGCCGTCGAGTGGATTCCGACCCATAGCGACCCTGTATAGGGTTTCCAAGGAGCAGCTGGTGAGGTTGAACCGCAGACCTTGCAGTTCAAACGGCTTTGCAGTCTGTCTGGTGCATTAACCAACAGAGACGCAGAGACCAATAATTCTAAGTGGGCTGGGCAAGTCAGATACGTCCTGGCTACAAATCCCAACCTAGTCAGCTCTTCCTGTGGTTGGAAATGGCCTAAGCCACCTCCTCAGATGTCTGCTTCCCCAAACCCCATGGGAAGTACAGACATCTTGACTTGAATGAGCAAACTGCAGACAGCCGCTTCAGGGAAGAGAGCACCCCCATGTGGCCACCTCCAAAATTACTCCTAGAGACTGAGGAGCATTTGGTCTCTGAAGTTTCCATAAGTGAGGAGTGGGCCGAATTTTGAATTACAGATAAACAAAAATAATTTTTATTGTAAGTATTCCCAAAATGTTACATGGTACATTGTTATTAAGTGCCATCGAATTAGTTCTGACCCGTAGTGATGCTGTATAGGGTTTATAGAGGAGCAACTGATGAGCTTGAACTGCCGACTTTGCAGTTCAGCGCATTAACCCACAGTACCACACATGGAGTCCCAAATATTACATGGGGCATTGCTGTTAAGTGCTGTCAAGTTGGATCCAACTTACTCCACCATGTGTAGGATTTCCAAGGAGTGAATGGTAGGTTTGAATCACCAACCTTGTGGTTAGCAGCCCAGTGCTTATCCTATAGCACCAAACCAGGGCTCCACATGAGACAGACTAACACTGAAAGTTATCTTTCATCTGAAATTAAAATTTAACTGGGAGCTTTATGTTTGAATTGGCCACCCTCTCAACAACAAAATTAGTAACACTAGAAAACAAAAGAATACGTCTGCAAAGTTCAGTCCTCTCAGAAACTCAGCAGATGATATACGACAATTGTTATTAGGAGCCTTCTAATTAGTCCCTCCTTATAATGATCCAGTCTCCAACAGAACAAAGCAATGCCCAGTCCTGAGGAATGGTCACCATCTTGCTATATGAGAGCCCATTGTTAAAGCTACGACGCCAACACATCTCATTGAGGCTCCTCCTCTTTTTTACTGAGTCTCTGCTTTACCAAGAAAATGCCCTTTTCTAGAGACTGGTCCTTGCTCATCTATCCAAAGTATGTGAAACGGAGTTTTTGCCAACATGACTTCCCAGGAACAATCTGATTGTATCAACTCTGAGACAGATTTATTTGTTTTTCGGGCAGTCCATGGTATTTTCAGTATTCTTTGCCAGTACCATAATTCAAATGCATTGATTCCTCTGTGGTGGTCTTTTTTTTTTTTTTAATGTTTTATTGTGAATTATGGGATAGTTTGATCTTCTTTTTACACGAGTATGAGGAGGTTGAAAAACCAGGGCCTGGGACAGATGCACCTTAGTGCTCAAAGTAATGTTTTTGCTTTAAGTCTTGTAAATGGACTTTTGCAGCAGATTTCTTGACTGATCCTTCCGTGGGCATTGCATTTGGATTCAAGTGAAAGAAAACCCTTGACAGTTTCAATCTTTTCTTTGTTTATCATGAGGTTGTTTATTGGTCCAGTTATATGGATTTTTTGTTTTCTTTATGTTGAGGTGTGATCCATACTGAAGTCTATACTTTTTGATTTTCATTAGTAAGTGTTTCAAGTCTTCTTCACTTTAAACAAGCAAATTTGTGTAATCTGCAAGGTTAGTAGCCTTAACTATTAGGCTACCTCCTACCTGGTGCTCCTCAATCATGCTTGATCCCACAAAGGAAGCAAAGATATATATTTCCTAAAATATATATCTGAGCTTTGTATTCGCTTTGTCAAATGCCTTCAATGACTTCCCACTTCTCTTAGGCTAAAGGCTCTAAAATCTCAGCATGTGATTGAATCCTCATCACTCCTCTAGTTTCAGCTCATGCCATCCTCCTCCATTCCTCTTTGCCCCTTTCACTGTGGTTTTCATTTAGATCTATGACTGACCTTTGTAACTCGGGACCTTTGCACAGGCCACAGTCTACTTCCTTGTGCTCTAATGCCATTTCCTCTCCTCTCTTTCCATAGTTTGATTTAGGTTTCAGATCTCAACTGAAATTTGACTTCTCAGATACACCTTTTCTGCTTATCCTAGAGACGCTTTTTCTTTGTTATACATTCCTAGAACCTGCAGTAGGTTTCCTCATTTTTTAAAACAATGTATAATTATTTCCTTGCTTGTATTTTTGTCTGTTTCCTGAACTAATTTAGGAACTTCATGGAGATAGTAACCATGCTTTTCTAAGCACTGTATTTTCAATGCGCTTGACACACACAGGAGGTACATAGTAAGTATTTGTTTGGTAAAGAACTTAGTTCAATGCCATTTAAAAACAATTAACAAAATACTGGGGGCTTTTGAAGATGTGCAACATCATAATACTAGGTTAAGTTTAAAAAATTGCTTTTGAATTTACCCTAATAATTAGGGTTACCATTTATATATGCATAGGACTATTCCAAATAGCACGAAGTCCCAGTTCCACTGAAGACACTGGTGAAAAAGAAGTCTCCAGGAATTGATGGAATACAAATTGAAAATCTTTTGACAAAATGATGTAGCACTAAAAAGAAACATTTGTCTATGCCAAAAAATTTGGGAGACAACTATCTGGTCAACCAGTTGGAAGAGATTCACATTTGTGTTCATTTCAAATAGAGGTTACCCAATGGAATGTGGAAATCATTGAACAATATAATTAATATCAATGCAAGTAAAATTTTGATAATTACCTGTAAGGAAAAGAAAGAAACGAAAGAGAGAGTCTTGCCTTCAACAGCAGGCAGGTTTATTGAGAGTAAACCTGGGATGGGGGGTACTCTTAAGTCACCAAAGGAGACCAAGAGCCTGTCTGTTCTCTTATAGACTGGGTATTTATAGGCTGTGTGATCTGGGTATAGTTCTGGTGAGTTTACAATGGGTGGGGGTATGGAGATTTGGGGCGGGGGTATGGAGATATGGGCAGGGGTATGGAGATTTTCCTGAAACCTGGAATTTCAGGGGGGGAGGGTCTCCAGGTGTAACAAAGACCCAAGCTTCCAGGGTGATCAGAAGCTCCAGCAGGACCCCATTCAGTGTCAATTGGGGGTAGTTGCAATGCCATTCTGTTGATCAGGCTCAAAGTCCTTCATTACTATTTTGGTAATTCAAAATGGTTTTAACAGTACATTGATAGGGAAATGCCAGACATTCAAGCTGAATTCAGAAGAGGATATGAAATGAGGGATATCATTGCTGACATCAGATAGATCTTGACTGAAAGCAAAGAATACTAAAAAGATGTGCTTTATGACTATGCAAAGGCTTTTGACTGTGTTGATCATGACAAACTATGGATAATATTTTGAAGAATGGGCATTCCAGAACATTTAATCATGCTCATGAGGAACCTATACATTGACCAAGATGCATTTGTTGAAATAGAACAAAGGGATACTGAATGGTTTAAAATTTGGAAAGGTGTGCTTCAGGGCTGTATCTTATTCAGTCTGTATGCTAAGCAGATAATCTGAGGAACTAGATTATATGTAGAAGAAAGTGACATCAGGATTGGAGAAAGACTCATTAACAACCTGTGATATATTGATGGGACAACCTTGCTTGCTGAAAGTGAAGAGGACTTGAAATATTTACTGATGAAGACCAAAGACCACAGCATTCAGTATGGGTTGCACCTCAATGTAAATAAAACAAAAAACCTCACAACTAGACTAACAAATAACATCATTATAAATGAAGAAAAGATTAAGGTTGCCAAAGACTTCATTTTTTCTTAGATCCACAATCAACACTTATGGAAGGAGTAGTTAAGAAATCAGATGACATATTGTATGTATTAGGCAAATCTGCTGCACAAGACTTTTTTAAAATGTTAAAGAGCAAAGATATCTTTATGAGGACTAAGGTGTGCCTGATTCAAGCCATGCTATTTTCAATTACCTCATATGCATGTGAAACTTGGACAATGAATAGGGAAGTACTTATAAGAATCAATTATTTTGAATTGTGATGTTATAGAGAATATTAAAAGTACTATGGACTGTCAGAAGAACAAGTAAATTTGTCTTTTAAGAAGTATAGCCAAATGCTCCATAGAAACTAGAACGGTGAGGCTGTATCTCTCACACTTCAGCTATGTTCTCAGGAGGGACCAGTCCCTGGAGAAGGACTTCATGCTTGATAAAGTTGAAGGGTCAGTGAAAATGTGGAAGATTGCCACTGAGATGTGGATTGATATAGTGGCAGCACCAATGGATTCAAAAGTAACAACAATTGTGATTAGGACACAGGGCAGGGCAGTATTTTATTATGCATAGGATCACTATGAGTTGTAACCATCTCAAGGACACCTAATAACAACAATTCCAAACAAAGCACGTCTCTAATCAGTGGAGGGTTGCAGACAGGATTTCTCAGTAATACACCTGTCTTAGTCTTTTTGTGGTTGTTAAGTTCCACCAAGTCAATCTTGACTAATAGCAACCCTGTATAGGGCTTCCAAGGACTGGTTGGTGGGTTTGAACCTGCCGACCTTATCCTCCAACACTATACCAGGTTTCATTTCGGTGCCATCACAATAATGGTCCAATCCAAAGAGTAGCTTGTGAGGGTTTCTCCTGAGTCAGGTCCATTCAAGACATAGAGGTCAGTTCAGAAGGTTATGGTGACTATCTTTTGGGATTCCAAAGAAGTCATCTTGGTAGATTTTCTCAAAAGACACAGAACCATCATGAGAGTTTATTGTAAAGATGTCTTAAGAAAATACAAAACTATAATGATGATAAAAAGACCAGGAAAGTTGCACCAAGGAATTTTTTCCCCATCACAACAATGTGCTTGCTCATTCTTTGAGTATAGCAAGGGCTGCCACATGAAAAATTTATTGGGAAACCTTACCCCATCCATCCTACAACCCTGATCTTGCCCCTTCAGACTTCTTTTTATTCCTAAAACTCAAAGGACATTGAAAAGGAACACAGTTTGAATCCCTTGAGGATTCCACTTGCTGTTTCATAATAGTGTAAATCAAAACATTCAGAATTCTTTGTGGAAGTGCTCGAGTGTTACACAGAGAAACACTGCCTTCATAAGTGAATAGGTCTAGATGGAGGTTGTATTGAGAGATGATAACTTCAGATTTTTATGTCATTGCTTAATAAAAATAGCTATGATTTTATAGTAGTACTTTTTGACTTTTTACCCCCTCCTATACATAGCATGCTAAAGCCCTGGTGGCACATTGGGTTAGGTGTTGGGCTATTTACTGCTGCATCAGTGGTTCAATTCTATCAGCTGCTCCTCAGAAGGAAGATGAGGCTCTTCGCTCCCATAGAGATTTACAGACTTGAAAACCCTAGACAGAGTTGCTATGAGTTGGAACCGACTTGCCAGCACACAACAACAATATACATAACATGTCAGTGAGATGAGATAGGTGTTAGAAGAATAAAAGAGAAAGTGAAGAGAATGTATGGTTACAATGACAAAACTAATGTTTAATACATAGAATGAATGCTAATACGACCTGATGTGTAGCTGTAAGACAAGCACTAGACTGTTCATTGTAAAATCAGTGGTTCAAATCTGCCAGCCATGCCTCAAATCTTCTACTTCTTTCTTTTTAAGTTCTATTCTTCAATATTTTTCCTGATTTTCTAGATGAAAAGAAATTGAAGCAATAAATTATTCAAAACCAGGAAGATAACTGAATTACATTGTTGTTGTTAAGTGCTTTTGAGTCGGTTCTGACTCATAGCGACCCTGTGTAGGACTTCTGAGGAGTGGCTGGTAAGCTTGAACCACCGACCCTGAAGATCAAGCAAATTTACATTCCAGTGCATTAGCCTGAGTTGGCAGGTAGTAATTCTGGGTGAAAAAAAGAATTCTTATGTTTGAAATGGACAAATAGCTTTGCCATAATGATTTCAAATGTCACTAAGTAATAATAATTGAAGTTTATGTGCAAAGATATGCTATTTGACCACAGTGTTAATATATTAGCCGTCGTCCTAAGGGAGCAGTAATTCAGGGCTCAGATCAGGTTACTTAAACATAGTCACCAGAACCTAGAGTATGTCAGATTCTCAGGATATAATTATAAGACCCACTCCCTATCTTTGGTTTGAGTTCACCCAGAGATGCCTTTGAAAAAAACCGTCCTTGAAAACCTTACTGAGCATAGTTCTACTTTGATACACATGGAGGAACCATGAGTTGACATCAACTCAGTGGCAGCTAGTGGCAGTAGCTTCCATTTGAATCTCTTGTCTCTAGTCATTTAATATCTTGAGTCTGGGTCCACTGTGTCCTTCATGTATCCCCATATTTTACAGATGTCCTTAACCCATTAAAAATATTGATCAACACTGTGGAAGAACCTATTTGGAAAATGTATTATCCAAAGAAGAGTTCGATGAATTATTAATCTTCAGTCTGGCAATGAGAACATACCTCCTTGCTTTACTTGAATGGTGTTCGAGCAGAAAAGAGATGAAACTTGTTTTGTATGGCTCCCAGAGAAAAACAGGTTGGAAACTTCTGGGAGAGTGACTTTAGTTCTGTTTGAATCAATTCTATCCAATGATTCCACTAAGCGTAACTGCTAAGTGCTAAGGGTTTATCCAGACATGAGTGATACAAACCTAATCATTCATCGACAGAGGATTTTTATTATATTTTGATTACCAGAGATGCAACTTAGTTTGACATTAAATAATTTTAGCAAATATAGATCGATATCATTTGTCGTTGTTAAGTGCTATTGAGTTGATTCCAACCCATAGTGACCCTGTATAGGGTTTCCA
>NW_006408590.1:4829374-4839558 GCF_000296735.1 Chrysochloris asiatica | reverse complement strand
ACTTCTTCCAACACAGATCTGTTAGTTCATTTGGCAGCCCATGGCACTTTCAATATTCTCCTCCAACACCATAACATCAATTCTTCTACAGTCTTCCTTATTTACTGTCCAGATTTCGCATGCATAAGAGGTTATTGAAAATACCATGGCTTGAGTCAGGCGTACCTTAGTCCTCAAGCTGACATCTTTGTTCTGCAATACTTTAAAAAGGTCTTGTGCAGCAGATTTGTCTAATGCAATATGTCCTTTGATTTCTTGACTGCTGCTTCTGTGAGTGTATGCTTTTTATAGATACTTTTATTTAAACAAACATGTATGGATTATTGGGGTTTGTAAGTTATTGTTGTTGATTGCTATTTAGTCGGTTCTTACCCAGAGCTACCCTGGATAGAGTTTCCAAGTAGTGTCTGGTTGTGTTTGAACCACTGACCTTGCAGTTAGCAGTCCAGTGCTTATCCTTCAGCTTCAGTGTTGCTTTAATTTATTTTTTTTTTTAAACCCCATGAAAGTAGCTAATTTGGCTGCCAACGTGTTTTCATGGTATGGTGAAGAAAGTCTAAGGAAAGTTACAATAGAAATAATTTGGGTCCTATCACAAACAGCCTATCTGATCTCACGTTTCAGTGTTGTAATCTGCAAAATGGTGACAATGAACTCCTGGACTATAATCCTGTCTCCATCTCATGAATCTCTTTTACTTTCATTTTGCTTATATCTTTGGACAGTGAAACCATATAAACATATCTGTTTTTAAAGGACAGGCAGATGGCTACTATGAGAGTCCTACTAATTTAATAATTACTTCATTTGATAATTTCACTTTGGATGTAAAAAATTATTTGGAAAGAGTAATTCCTGATATCCAAGTACTGGCAAATCTATTAGTACTAGTGCTTAACTAGATTGGAAATGTTATAAGGAGGACTTCCATTGAGTCTAAGGTACAGGCAAATAAAGTATGCTGAGGAGTTTCAGAAAATAAGCCAACTTTAATACAGACTGAGGGCAGGTAGCTATGGGGATAAATGAAGAAAGTGATGTCTTCAAGAAATGATAGGAAGTTTTATTGAAGCAATCTTTGGTAGTTTCAGGAAAAAAGTGAAGCCACTGAAATCATGCAAAGTATTTCCCGCCCCCTCACTTTCCATCAGTATTATTATTTATTTTTAACTTTTTATTCCAGCTGAGGTGAAAGTTTGCACACCAAATTAGCTTTGCATTCAACAGTTTCTACATATTTTGTTTTGTTTCATTGGTTACAGTCCCCACAGTGTAACAGCGCTCTTCCCACTTCCTCCCTGGTTTCCTGCCTTCTTTCATGCCTCTTTCATTCTTCTTTCATGCCTCTTCCTACCTTCTAAGGTTTTTGTGAAAATGATGCTCTTTGGGTCTCATATTGTTGATTGAACTGAGGAGTTGCAATATTCCTTGGTGGCTTTATTTATTTTATAGACCTTCATATGGTTTGGTTGAAAGTTGATCCCTAGAGATGGGTTCAGTTCCAAGTCTGATGGGTGTCTGAGCGTCAAAGTCTCTATCAGACCAGGTAGTCTTATCTTTTTTATGATTTTGAATTTTGCTCTACATTTTTAAAATCTCTCTCTGTCCAGGACCTTCTATTGGTAATGGTAGCCAGACACCATGTAGTTATTTTGGTTTCAGGGTAGCACAGGCTGTGGTTAAGGTGGCCCACTAGTCCTTTGGACCAATTGAGTCTTTGATTCTTTGATTCTCTTCACTCTGCTTTGTGTCAGATGAGGAAAGATCAGTGGTTGCATCTTAAATGCCCTTCACAAGTCAAGCAAAATGAAAATAATATTTCTAAATGATGTTGTCTTAGGTTGGGTTTTCTAGGGAAACAAAACCAGTGAAACATACATATGTATATAAAGAGAAGTTTATATCAAGGAAATGACATATAATTGTAGAGTCCCAAATCCCCAGTGGACAAGGGAGAGCCCTTCTCAAGTGTCTATTATATTGGGAGCAAACCACACCCTCAAGGAAGCATCTCTCCAATTGATTGACTGCTCATAGTCATTCATCATAGAATTAACAATGCCTGTATTAGGTTTCATTACCACGAAGATACACATCTCAACTACTAAACCACTAGGAACCCTTGTCCAGTCAAGTTGATACAAAACCCTATCATACTTACAGAAACATTTAAGAATACATTTCTAATAATTTCTAATAATGTTCCTACTCATATTATGAAATGTGTCTGTGTCATATGAAAATAGTTCAAGAACATGGAAAAATCCTAAGTTGTACCTTTTGTAGATGATAATGTTTTTCATATCTAAATGTGTTACAAAATGGGGATAAAAAAGAGTTAGCATCTTCTAAAGCATTTTAAGTCATAAAGCAGTTTGAATGTGTACAGTTTTTCTTTAAAAAATCACAGATTTGGGAAAATATATAGTAAAGTGATAAAGCAAATGAAGACAGTGCACAGAAAATACAACTAACGTCTCCTGACGACCAACTACTTTTAAGAGAACCATTTCTTTGAAAAGTGAATTTATAAGTAAGTTAATGTAGCCTGTTAAGTGGCTCACATTGACTTCAATGTTCCCATCCCACCAATGAAGTAGGATTCCAATCCATATGGCATGGGGACAGGTAGTATATTTTACTCTCTATGAGAAAGTTTAGGAAAAGGCAGGAAGCTCTTGATGACATTTATTTAAATGGTGGAATATGTTGTTGTTGTTGTTAAGTGCTGTTGAGTCGGTTCCGACCCATAGCGACCCTTTATAGGGTTTCCAAGGAGCAGCTAGTGAGCTTGAACTGCTGACGTTTCAGTTCAAACAGCTTTGCAGTCTGGCACATTAACACACAGCTCCACACCAGGAATATGTAAGGGCTTTCAATTGTGTGGATCATGACAAGCAATGGACAACATTGAGAAATATGAGTATTCAAGAACACTTTATTGTACTTCTGAGGAATCTGTACCTGGACCAAGAAGCAGTTGTTTGAACAGAGCATGGGAACACTGAATGTTTTAAAATTGGGAAAGGTGTGTGACAAGGTTGTGTTCTTTCACCATACTTATTCAACCTGTATCCTGAGCAAATAATATGAGAAGCTGGGTTCTTTGAGGAAAAATGTGGCATCAGGATTGGAGGAAGACTCATTAACAACCTGCGATATCAGATGATACAACTTTGCTGGCTGAAAGTGAAAAGTACTTGAAACATTTACTGATGAAGATCAAAGAACACAGCCTTCAGTATGAATTGCATCTCAATGTCAAGAAAACAAAAATCCTCACCACTGGACCAATAAACAACATTCTTATCAATGGAGAAAAGATTGACGTTGTCAAGGACTTCATTCTTTTTGGATCAACTATAACATTCGCGGAAGCAGCAGTCAAGAGATCAGACGATGTATTGCATTAGGCAAATCTGCTGTACAGGAACTTTTTAAAGTATTGAAGAGCAGAGATGTCAGCTTGAGGACTAGGGTGTGCCTGACCCAAGCCATGGTATTTTCAATAACCTCATATGGATGCGAAAGCTGGACAGTGAATAAGGAAGATCATGTATTCTCCTCCAACACCACTTTGAATTGTGGTGTTGGAGGAGAATACTAAAAGTGCCGTGGACTGCCAAAAGAACCAATAGATCTGTTTTGGAAGAAGTGCAGCCAGAGTGCTCCTTGGAGGCCAAGATGGCTAAACTTTGTCTCTCATACTTTGGACATATTGTCAGGAGGGAACATTTGCTGGAGAAGGATGTCATGCTGGGTAAGATGGAGGGCTGGAGAAAAAGAAGAAGACCCCCAACGAGATGGATCCGCCAGGTGGCATCATTGGTGGACTCAGGTGTGGCAGCGGTAGTGAGGTTGGCCCAGGATTGGACATTGTTTCATTCTGCTGTGCACGGAGTCGCTATGAGTCGGTTCCAACTCGATGGCACTTGACAACAACAACAACAGCAATTCAGGAAAAGGTATCATTGGTATTGTAAATATCCAGAGACTCAAATTACCATGTCTTGCCTTGGCTTTTATTTTGAGTCTGAGGTAATAATTGTTAAGATGTGATCCTTTTAGGCTGGGAAGACTGACTAGTACTGTATTCCAGCTTACTACATCTCCTCACCTGGTGTCCCCACTTGTAGGTCAACAACAACTGCTCTGCTAAAAAGTACAAGCCAGGTGGAACTGATACCACCACCTCCAAGGATCATTCATAAAGTGGACAGTATCCAACTTTCCTGACTATACCCCAATAATTAACAATTCCACATAGAGATGGACAACACGGTAGCACTGTAAAAATAACTGGCCCTACTCTTGTGGGCCATGCAGTCTAAAAGGAGGCTGTGTTTTATTTCGTTCTCTTACCCAATCATCATGCCTCCTTCTCCTAAGTCTAGGCTTTCTTACAATGAAATCAAAGGGTTGCTTAAGAGGACCTCTAGCAGTCCTGATGTGGGACTGTGGGTTAATGTGCCAGACTGCAAAGCAATTTAAACTCAAGGTTGGCGGTTCAAGCTGACCAGCTGCTCCTCGGAAACCCTATGGGTCACTATGGGTCAGAATCGACTCAATGGCACTTAACAACACTAACAACAAGTCCACTAAAAATGAGAAGCAACTTATAATGCATGAATTCAGGTTGAATAAAACTTGTGGAACTCAGACTAAGAAATATACGGTTGACAGGATCTTAGCCTCAGTGCTGTGAATTCCTGGAGCCCCAACTGCTGCCAGGAGAGCACATCTCTGTGGGATCTGATGACCCCCATGCTCACAGTGGTTTGCAACCTGGGCCATTGTACACACGCGGACTTGTTGGCTGTCGTGATCCTCGGGGGGGTCAGGGTAGGCAGCCTGAGAAGTCCACTGTGTTTACTTGTTCATGTCACTGAAGGAGCAGTAGCTGGGCCCCAGGCCTCGCACGGTGCAGACAGTGCTGTTACTGTCACACTGTACCCAGTGACATTCAGTGGCCACTGGGTACGTGTACAGGAAGTCTGTGTGGGAAGCACAGCCAGGCACTCTCACTGTCTCATACACCAGCTCCTTGAAGGTGCACACTTGCTGGGTGTTGGGCCTGGTAAGTTTCGTTCTGTTTGGTTTTGTTTGCTCTGATATTTATTCTCTGAAGATCCATTGGGCTGCTAGTGGCAAGATCAGTAGTTCGAAGCTGCGAACCTCTCCATGGGAGAAAGATGAGGCTTTTGGTTCCTGTAAAGATTTACAACCTCAGAAACTCTATACAGGGTGGCTATGAGTCAGCACTGACTGGGTAGCACTTCACAACAACAACAGCACTACACCACAGGAAGCTAAATCTCAAAAAGGAGCTCTATGACACACCTTCATCAGATATGTTATGGAAAATAAAACTGTCTCCCGCCTTCCTTCCATGATGTTATTGTTGTTAAATGTTGTCAACTCGAGTCTGACTCATAGCCACTCTGTTTCAAGGCTGGCTGATAGGTTTGTGGTTAGCATTCCAGTGCTTATTCTACAATATGATAACAGGCCTCCAAGATGTTGATGTTGTTGTTAAGTGCCATCGAGTTGGTTCTGACTCATCACCACCCTGTGTAGGATTTATGAGGAGCAGCTGTTAGGTTTGAGCCCTCTCCTTGTGGTTAGCTGCACAGTGCTTGCTTATCCTACAGCATCGTATCAGGATTCTAGGACTCCATGACAGTATCTGAATATTTAACAGTCCTAAATATCTATAAAAATTGTGAATGTGTGTGAGGTAAGAGGTATAGAGATAAAGGGATAAAAAAAATCCTGGCCTTCAAAATCTGGAAGTGACTTTTTTTTAATTTACTTATTGAAAGTGTATCAATCACAGGTTCAATTGCATAGTAAAATATTCTAAGTATTCTCTCCCATGTCTATTTAAGAGGAATAAAAATCATAGCCTAAATTAATTATTGATGCTTTGCTTTAAATACTTGTTTATTGCTGTTAGGTGCCATTGAGTTGGTACTGACTCATAGTGACCTTATGCACAACACAATGAAACACTGCCCGATCCTGGGCCAACCTCACTATTGTTGCCATGCTTGAGCCCATTGATGCTGCCACTTTGCCAATATATCTCGCTGAGGGTTTTCCTCTTTTTCTCAGACCCTCCACCCTATCAAACTTGGTATCTTTCTCCAGAGACTGGTCCCTCCTGACAATATGTCTGAAATTGGAGACACGAAGTTTGACCATCTTGGCCTCCAAGGAGCACCCTGGCTGCATTTCTTCCAACACAGATCTGTTGGTTCTTTTGGCAGCCCATGGCACTTTCAATATTCTCCTCCAACACCATAACTCAAAAGCATCAATTCTTCTATTGTCTTCCTAATTCACTGTTCAGCTTTCACTTGCATATGAGGCTATTAAATACTTGGAAAGTCTCATATTAAATTTTGGACATTAGATTACTTTTTAAACTAAAGCTACTGCATTAAATTCTGTATATTTATAGGTTCTTAATTCCAGAAGTGTATGATACACTTTTACTATTAGCACATTTAATTCAGGCCAATGTTTTTTTTACTCTTCTACTTAGGCAATGAGGAAATAATTTGTTTTAAGGGAAAAAAATGGCTAATTCATTTCCCTAACTGACCACAGGATCTATATTCTACCAAAGTGCAGTAAGCTATCTAGTAAAATGAATTTTATTGACTTACTTTATTTAATATCAAATAAATTACATTCCATTAAAATATGGTCCTTTCAATATCAGCTTATAGAACTCCTGTACTGTCAGTTAGATGCTATGGAAAAATGACCAAGAAACACTGTGCCTTTAACTAGCGTATTATGTAAAGGCTGTTAGAATACAGACAAGTGGTTTAATGCCTTTATGCCTTGGTTTTTCTCAATGATGTAACGAAGGAGTGGCTTTGCTGATTCATTTTGGTTCTAACTTCTAACTTCTTGATTGTGTACTCAGGCAGCTTGTTGGCAATTGTGTTCAGGCAGGCCAACAGACAAATTTTCTAATTTGGCTGCTTGCATTTTTATTTGGCTTTGAAATGCATTTTCAGTACTATATGGCAGAAGTATGCCTTTTTATTACTGTAATTGGCTTTTTGAGGCAATGAACAATATTCCATGATTAATTATGCATATGTACTCATGCCCATGTTTACCTTTTAATAGGTAAAAGCTAGCATAGCATCTCTGTCAATGCAGAATCACTGTATCATTTATTTATATCAATCTGAGGCTACTCTAAACTTGTTCTATTCAAATCAAATCCAAGTCCAAATAGCCAAACGAGATCCTGGAAATTAACCCCAATCACAATTCAGAAAGCATTGGCTAAGGAAATCACTGACTGCTATTTGAGAGAAATGAAATATAAAGTGGAATTAATGAACGCTGTCTCATATAGACATTCAACAGTCTCACTTTCAGCAATGCAAAGTTCATTCCCTAGTGCAGCAGCAGCCCCCACACCAAGTGATGCTGATGCTATGCTGAAACCTTCTCCTCTTTCTGTACTGCAGTGGGGATATTGGGCAAGTCATAGCTACTGTAGAAGATTACTTTTTGAAAACAAAAAGAAAAACAAAACTGGCCTGACTTCATCCTGGACTTAGGGCACCTTGTTGTTGTTGTTAAGTGCCATCAAGACAGTTCTGACTCATAGCAACCTTACGTAGGGTGAGCAGCTGGTGAATTTAAACCACAGACCTATGCTCTATGTTCTATGCTCCACTTATTCATCCTGAGCCCCTCAAAACCACTGCTCTTTCTACTGTTCAACAGTCTTGGTGGGGCATTGCAGGACAATGCACAAGACTGAAAGATCCGTGTGAATGAACCCCAGCATTGGTAGTTCTAAATCTCTAGCTGCTCCTCAGAAATCCCTCGTAGGGTCACTATGAGTCAGAAGCAACTCGATGGCACTTTACAGCAACAATAGTTTTGCCTTTCTGAGGTAATCTATAGTTGGAATAATATAATATATGTTTTTTTTTCAGACTGGTTTAGCAGTATACATTTACAGTTTCTTCATATCTTTTCATCGATCATTAGCTAATTTCTTTTTATCACTGAATAATATTCTGTTATATGGACATTCTGCAGTTTATCCAGTCACCTACTGAAGGACATGTTGGCTGATTCCAATTTTTGACAATTTTGAATAAAGCTGTTATAAACATTTATGTGCTGGTTTTTATGTAGACATGTGTTTTCAATTCATTTGGATAAATTCCTGGAAGTGTGATTGCAGTATAGTATGCTTATTAAAGGTACCCTGGACTTCCAGAAGAACAAACAAATCTATGTTAAAAGATGTACAACCAGAATGTCCCTTAGAAATCAAGATGGTCAGACTTCATCTCTCACACTTCCGACATATTATCAGGAGGAAACAAACCCTGGAGAAGGACATCCTGCTTGGTAAATTGTAGGGTTAGTGAAAAAGAGGGTGGCCCCCAATGAGGTGGATTGGCACAGTGGCAGCAGCAATGGGCTCAAACATAGCAGCAATTGTGAGGATGGCACAGGATTGGACAGTGTTTCATTCTGTTGTCCATAAGGTTGTTGTGAGTAAGAACCAACTCAATGGCACCTAACAACAACAACAACAACAAGCTTATGTTTAGATTTGTAAGAAAGATTGTAGCAAATTTCATTCCCATCAGCAACTTGAGCTTTATCATATGGGTATTTGCCATCTGTATGATCTACTTTGCTGAGATGACTGTTCTAATTTTTTGCCCATTTTTTCAAATGGACTATTTTTAAGTTGTTGACTTTTAAGATTTCTTCACATATTTGGATACAACTTGTTTATCTGATAAGTATTTCAAAAATATTTTCTTATCTTTTCGTTTTTTTAATCACATCCTTCACAGACCAGATATTTGTAGTTTTAATGAAGCCCAACTTATCTTTTTTTTTTTTTTTCCCCCTAGACTGCACTCTTGGTGATATTGCTAAAAACTCATTGCCAAAGCCCAGGTGCCCTAGATTTCTCCTGTGTTATCTCCTAGAAGTTGTATAGTTTTGCATTTAACATTTGGATCTGCAATTCATTTTGAGATAAATTTTGTAAAAAGCACAAAGTCTGGATCTAGATTCAGTTTTTTTGCCTGTGAATGTCAAGTTGTTCCATCACCATTTGCTGAAAGGATTATTCTTTCTACATTGAGTTGCCGGTTTTCCTTTATCAAAGATCTCCTGACCATTTGCATGCATCTATTTCTGAGTGCTCCATTCTGTCCCCATTGTTCTCCTTATTGATTCTTTCACTGTCTTGATCACTAAAGCTTTATAGTCCTTAAAGTAAGAATACTGGTTATTCCTGGTCTTTTGAATTTCCATATGAACTTTTGGATCAGTTTGTAGGTATTCACAAAATAAATTGTTGGTACTTTGATTAATATTGTATTAATCTATAGCTCATATTGACATTTTGATCTTAATAAGGAAAATTTTGTACATGAGAATTTTTTAAATTTTTTTAGGTTAATTTAAATATCAGCATATAATTTTGCCCATATTTGATTGTTGTTGTTAAGTGTCACCGAGTCAGTTCTGACACATAGCATCCCTGTGTAGGGTTTCCTAGGAGTAGCTGGTGAGCTTGAACCACTGACCTTACAGTTCAAACTGACCTTGCAGGCCAGTGCATTAACCCATAGTGCATCCCAGGACTCCAAATTCTATAAGCACTTGGTATTCCAAGGTGGTCTCCCATCAAAGTACTAATGAGGTCCTAACCTGCTTAGCTTCAGAGATCAGACAGGATCAGGTGCATTCAGTGTGCCATATCCGATTGTTGCTGTTATTGTTATTAGGTGCCATCGAGTCAGTACTGACTCATAGCAACCCTATGCACAGCAGAATGAAACACTACCCAAACCGGGACCAATCTCACTACTGTTGCCATGCTTGAGTCTATCAATGCTGTTACCTGGCCAATCCAGTGGGGGGGGTCTTCCTCTTTTTTTCTGACCCTCCACCTTACCAAACATGATATCCTTCTCCAGTGACTGTGCCCTCCTGACAATATATCTGAAGTAGGAGAGACGGAGTTTGGCCATCTTGGCCTCCAAGGAGCACTCTGGCTGTACTTCTTCCAACATGGATCTGTTGATTCTTTTGTCAGCCCATGGAAATTTCAATATTCTCCTCCAACACCATAACTCAAATGCATCAATTTTTCTACAGTCTTCCTTATT
>NW_006408590.1:4814692-4819564 GCF_000296735.1 Chrysochloris asiatica | reverse complement strand
GGTCCATGTGTATGTTGTTGTTGTTAAGTGCCGTCGAGTTGGTTCTGACCCATAGTGACCCTGTATATGGTTTCCAAGGAGTGACTGGTGAACTTGAACTGCCAACCTTGTGGTTCAAACCGACTTTGAAGTCATTGATCTTGCAAAATTCTATAATGAAATCTCCAGCATCGTTTTTATCACCAAGGCCATATTTTTCAAACATTGATCCTTCTGTCCAAAGGTTTTTCCAACCTTTGCATTCCAATCACCACTAATTATCAATACATCTTGATTGCATGTTTGATCAATTACAGACTGAAGAAGTTAGCAGAATTCTTCAATTTTGTCATCACTGGCTTTAGTGATTGCTGTGTAAATTTGAATAATCGTGATATAAACTGGTGTTCCTTGTAGATATATGAATACTATCCTATCACAGACAACATTGTACTTCATGACAGTCTTACTATGTTCTTTTTGATGATGAATGTGACTCCATTCCTCCTTAATCAGTCATTTGGCATAGTAAATTATGTGATTGTCAGATTCAAAATGGCTAATACCAGTCCATTTCAGCTCATTAATGCCTAGGATATCATTGTTTTTGCGTTGCATTTCTTTTCTTTTTTTTGCATGTCATTGCTGATAATTTTCCTGTTTTCCTAGTTTCATACTTTTTATATTCCATGTTCTGATTATTAATGGATATTTACAACTGTTTCTCTTCATTTTTTCTTGTGTCCCATCAGCAAACGAAGATCCCTAGGGCTTTATTCCACTTGCGTCACCATGGTCAACTCTACTTTGAGGAGGCAGCTCTCCCTCAGTCGCATTTTGAGTGACTTCCAACCTGAGGGGCTCATCTTCTGGCACAATATCTAGCAATATTCTGGTGCTTTTCATAATGTTTCAATATCCAATAATCTAGTGCTGACAGTGTTCCGCTGTTATTCATAATATTGTCAGTGTCAGACTGCAAAGTCATTTGAACTGCAAGGTTCGTGGTTCAAGCTCATCAGCTGCTCCTTGGAAACCCTATACAGGGTCACTATGGGTCGGAATCAACTCGATGGAACTTAACAACAACAACAAAAAATATTCAGAATTAGTCTGTCTCGCCTTCTTCCTAGTCTATCTTAGTCTGGAAACTTATCTGAAGCCTGTTCACCATGGGTGACCCTGCTGGTTTTTAAAATACCAGTCGCATGGCTTCCAGAATCACAGCAACACATAAGCCACCCCAGCACAACAAACTGACAGATGAGTGGTGGGAAGAAGTTGGTAGAATTCATCATTTTCATCATAGAAATCCTACTTAGGGTTTCTAAAATGATATCATCACAGGATTTGGCATCTTTTCCCTGTAGAGCAGCTGGTGGGTTTGAACAACCAACCTTACAATTAGTATCCCAATACCTAACTCAAAGCACCACCGGTGCTCCTTATTCTAAGCACAAAAACTTAGGAAACACAGTGCCAAAACAGATACTATTTTAGAAGTAAATTCAGTATGATAGTACATCCACTCCTGACCTTGTCAGTTTAAACATGATTATAGTTTTCCCCTTTAGTGTCTTTAATTGGGTAAATTGAGAATCCATTTTAAGTATTGTTTTGACCATAGAGAGAATGGTGAGTCAAACAGATGAATAATAAATTCCTCAAAGAGCAGACTGGTATTTCAAGACCTGGTACTGCCCTTGTCAATGGCCTTAGCCACTGACTCCCTAGCCTGCTGCTCCCACTAGTCTGCCTAATACCAACCTGACTGATGTGCTGATTTAGTGACAAGTCACTATTGTTAATTGCTGTCAAGCTCATTGTGATTCATGTGTTCCCATGTGTACAGAGTACTAAGGGAAGTCAAAAGCTTCATAGAATGACAAGATAATTAAAAATTTCCTTGAAATTTTAACACCCCCTCCCCTTATTCTGAAAAGGAGCTCTGGTAGCATAGCGGTAGTTACGAATCAGGCTGTGAACCGCAAGGTCAGCAGTTCGAAACTACCAGCTGTTCCACAGGAGAAAGATAGGCGTTGTGCTCCCATAAAGATTTACAGCCTCGGAAACCCTGTACTATGAGTCAGAACCGACTCCACGGCACACAGCCACCACCACCACCTCATTCTGAGCAGATTGCCAGGTACCTCTAAGTCTTCTACGTGGGTTTGAACAGCAAACCTTTCGGCTACGAGTTGAACACTTAACCGTTTACAATATCCAGGGAAAGATCACTGCTCTACTTTTTATTCCTTAAATGTACTATGGACCCATTTCTCTTTGTGTCTACCAAGGAACAAAACCTCCAAAGATAAGGAACAGCAAACACAGAGTCTCTGCTTTGTGACCCTGCGACAAGGGAGGGATTTAAGAAAGAGCTTTCATTATCTCCTCTTTAGGTGTCTGAGCAGCCAGTCATCCTCCTATTGTATATTAGGAATTTGTTTCCTTTTCTGTGTCTGTTGTGTATTGTAACATTATTTGAAGGCAAGAGTGGATGTTTATTCATGTCTGTTTTCCTGGCATCTAGCAAAGGCTGCACACAGAAGCATATAATAAATATTTATTAGTAAAATAAAGTGGAATGAAAATATTAGTAGGCCATTTAGTAGTGGACATAAATGAATAAATAAACATTTTCAAAGCTAAAGAAAGAACAAATAATTAAATTTTATATGATATTTATTAGTCAAATTATGTCAATTATTTCTTTTTAGGATATGTATTTCCTCCCAGTTTCTCCAGGTAGTACCAGCTTGTAAAATTAGCTACTTTTCTAAATGAATACACTGTTTTAACTTTATGTCATGAATATATATTTTTTACTAATTATGTTGTTGTTAGGAGCAATGGAGTCAGTTCCAACTCATAAAGACCCTATTTACAACAGAATGAAACACTGCCCAGTTCTGTGCCAGCTTCATAATTGTTGTTACGTTTGAGCCTACTGCTGCTGCCACTGTGCCAATCCACGTCATTGGGGTATTCATCTTTTTAGGGGGCTCTCCACTTAACCAAGTATATGATGTCCTTCTCCAGGGACTGATCCCTCCTGAAAACACATCTGAAATATGAGGGACAGAGTGTCACCATCTTGGCTTCTAAGGAATATTTTGGCTGGATTTTTAACACAGTTTTGCTTGTTTTTCTGCACGCAGCCATGGTATTTTTAATATTCTTCTCCAGCATCATAACTCAAATGCATCAATTCCTCTATGGTCTTCCTTATTCATGGTCCAACTTTCACATGCCTATGAGGATCCTGAAGATACCATGGCTTGAGTCAGACACACCTTAGTCCTCAAATCTTTACTCTTGAACACTTTAAAAAAGTCTTTTGCAGCAGATTTACCTAATGCAATTATATTGGCTTTATTTTACTCTTATTTCCAACATCTTAAGGTGGAAGTTTAGATAATTTATTTTGTTGTTGTTGTTGTTGTTATGTGCTGTGGAGTCGGTTCCGACTCATAGCGATCCTGTACTGGGTTTCTGAGGCTGTAAATCTTTATGGGAGCAGAAAGCCTCATCTTTCTCCCGTGGAACAGCTGGTAGTTTCGAACTGCTGACCCAGAGGTTAGCAACCCAATTTGTAACCTTTACGATACCAGAGCTCCATGACCTCTCCTTTTATAACTTAAGCATTTAAAGCTATAAAGGTCTCTTTGAACATTACTGTAGATGTATTCCAAAATTTTAATTCATATGAGTTGCCATAATGTTTTTATTAAAAATAATTTCTAATTCCTTTCTTAACATTTTATTTAACCCATGGGTACTTAAGAAACATTTTTTTTTTAAATTTTAGATATTTTTCCAAGATAATTTTTGTTATTGCTTAATAGTTTGTTCTATTGTGAAAACATACTTTCTATAATTTTGATCATTTTACATTTTTTGAGACCTTATGTTCCTCAGCCTGTTGTTTATCTTGTTGAATGTCTATATGCAATTGTAAAGAGTATGTGTTCTGTTCTTTGGGTTGAAATAGTCTATAAATATCAATGTAGTGATCTTGATTAATAGTGTTATTCAAGTCCTTTATATATTTTCTCATTTTTTATTCTGATTTCTGAAAGAGAACTGTTGGAATTTCCAACTATAACTTTAGATTTGCCTGGGTTTTTTTTCTGGTCATGTTGCTAGTCTGTCCGTTTTTGCATCCTGTATTTTGAAGCTCTGTTTAGGAACTCTGGTTGTGCAGGGGTTAAGCACTCAGCTGGTTACGTCAACTGTTTGACACCAGTCGCTCTGTGGGGAGAAAGATTTGTCAGTTTACTTTCATACAGCTTGCAGCCCTGGAAACCCTATAGGCAGTTCTACTCTGTCCTACAGGGTACTGCGAGTCAGAATCAATGTGACAGGAATGGATTTGGTTTTACTTTTGTTATTAGGTATATAGATATGTAATTGATGAACTGACCTTTTTATCACTATGAACTGTTTCTCCTTATGCATTGCACTATTTCGTCCTCTGAATTCTACTTTTTTGACATTGTTATACTCATTCTAACTTCCTTATTATTAATGCTTGAAAGGTATATCTTTTCATCTTTTTTTTCTATCCTATGTCATTATAGTTAAAGTACATTTTATCTGGTAGCATATAGTTGGCTCTTGCTTTTGAAAAATTCTAGTCTAATAAATCTTGCCTATTACTTGAAATTCGCAGAGCCTGTAAATTTCACATAAGTTTTAATATTCTTGGTTTACGTTACCATCTTGTAACTTGTCTTGCTAGGTCTTGTTTCCCCCACCCCTTCTTTGTTTCTGCTCTTATTTGGGTTAGCTATATTTTAGCATTTATTTTTTCTCCATTATTGAGTTACATATATATATATATTTCAGTCTGGTGCATTAACCCACAGTGCCACACCAGGACTCTTGTAA
>NW_006408590.1:4806089-4813543 GCF_000296735.1 Chrysochloris asiatica | reverse complement strand
TTTTTTTATTAATATATTTTTTTATTTTCTTAAGTTGTGTTTTACTAATAAAGTTCTGAGCCCTGACATGCTGTTGCTGTAGGGTAAGCACTGGACTGATAACCTTAAGGTTGGCAGTTCAAACTTACCAGCCACTCTTGGAATGCCTACACAGGGTCACTATGAGTGGGGACTGACTTTATGGCACACAACAGCTATATGTCATGTGTCATTTTTTTCCCTCTGATTAAGGTTTTATTTAGATCACTATTGTTCAGCAACTTGACTAAGACATGCCTTAGTGTGCTTAGGTTTCAATGAGCTTCTTAGATATGTGGGCATATCGTTTTCATCAAATTTGGAAAGATTTCAGGTGTTATAGGCCCCAAACATTGTTTTCTGACTGTTCTTTTCTTTTCCCATGGCCCCCTTCAGGGACTCATTTATGTCTTGATATTGTCACACAGGTCACTGAATGTTTTTGTTTTTTAATCTTGTTTCTCTTGATCCTAAAGATTTTTTTCTATTCCTGTGTTGCAGCTTATTGACTTTTTCTCTGGAGTGTCTGATGACAAGTCCAGCCACAGAATTTTGCATTGCAAATAGTGTATATTACAATTCTAGAAGTTCCATTGGTTCTTTTTAATATGCTTTACTTTCTTGTTTATTTTTCTTGATCATATTTATAACTCTTTTAAAGTTCTCAACCACTGATTTCAACCTCTCTCCATTTCTATTTATAGGCTGTGTTTTCCTGTATCATGCATACTGAGTAATTTTTGTTTGGATGGTGAACATCCTACATTTATTTCATAGAGTTGAATGGTACTATTATCTTCTTCTAATGAATGCTGGGCTCTATTTGGATGGCTTCTAGGTCAACTATAGTAAATTTCATCCTTCTGAAATTTTTTTATTAAAAGCTTATGTAAAGCAACATTTAAGGTGGTATATCTCTACTAATAAGGTGTCTGGAGTCCTGGTGTGATGCTGGATTAATGTGCTGGACTGCAAAGTCGGTTTGAACAGCAAGGTTGGTGGTACAAGCTCATCAGCCACTCCTCAGAAACCCTAGACAGGGTCACTATGGTCAGAACTGACTCAACGGCATTTAAAAACAACAACAACAACAACAACAACAACAGAATCTCTTAAAATGCGTCAAGTGTTTCATAACTTTCTCTATTCTGGCTCTTTGAAACTGAAATGTTTTCCAGTCCTTTGTGAGTGATGGACAATTTTCAGCTTACAGCTTCCTGTTCTTTGCCTGGCCTTATGTAATCACACTGCATACATGCACATTTGTTTTTATCAATCAAAGTACCAAGAGCATCTGAAAACAGGAATAATAATGCTTACTTATCTTGCAGAAAGGTTATAAGGATTAAATGAGATTATGTCACCAAAGCACTTAGCCTGAATTTGACACATGATAAGTGTTCAATATATGGTGATTCTTACTGTTCAATACTAATTGTTCATTGATTGATTGAATATCTTGAGCTCCTCCTGAATATAATGGAAAAATCCATTTCTTATTTGATTCACTTGTCCATTGCAAATAGATCTAGCCTCTGCGATGTGTTTGCCAGTTTCCCTCTTGTATTAATTTCTGGGAGGTAGGAAGATAACTACTGAGTCACAAGTGCTTAAATAATTAAGCCAATGCAAGATAAACTCGATAATAAACATTTTGCTTGTGCATTATCATTGTAGAGCAATATCTCCTAGATAGTTAACCCTGAAGGCTCTATCGATTTAACTGAAACCTAATCAACTAACAATTTAGAAATTCTGTGGAAAGCACTACTCGAGAGAGACTTTGTAATTAGCAGCTGGCCCCCTTCTGGGCTGTGGAGCTGCCACCCTGTTCGCATTTGGTCAAGTAATTTTTCAGCTGAGCGATCATCCCAGAGGACATCATTCCCCTTAATATGACTCCCTTCATTTTGCTGGCTACAGCAAGTTAGCGCTAGCTCTGCTTTATAAAATGGTCAGGCCTTTCACCTGAGACTCTCTTCTGTTTGAGAGTGAAAAGCATACATTTAAAAATTCAGAGTGTAAAAAGAAGATCTTATTTTGACCACTTCTGAGTGGTTAGGTAGGGTATTCATTGACTGGATCTTCTTTTACCTCTATTAGAACTGGCTTTTAATTTTTCTGCTTAGATCTTTCATGATTTTTCAGATGGGTCATTTTTCATGTATGGAAGAATTTCTCCCTAGGCACAGTCCTAGTCTTTCTCTAAACCTTGATTCCTCTACCTTGGGGTGATGAAGGGTTTACCTACTGTAAGCTTGAAAAGAAATACTGGGTCTGCCTGATTCACATCTGTCCTGCCTTACTTAGATTTAAACCTTCCTGCAAGAAGGATATCATGTTTGGTAAGGTGGAAGGTCAGAGAAAAAGAAGAAGACCCCCAACAAGATGGATTGGCCAAGTGGCAGCATCGATGGACTCAAGCATGGCAACAGTAGTGAGTTTGGCCCAGGATCAGGCAGGCAGTGTTTTGTTCTGCTGTGCATTAGGTGGCTATGTGTCGGTACCGACTTGATGGCACCTAACAACAACAACAACAATAGGGAACACACAGGAGCCCTAGTGGGTCAGTAGTTAAGTGCTTGGTTGCTAACTGAAAGGTTGATGGTTAGAACTCACTAGTGGTTCCACAGTGGTAACAAACTGGCAGATCCGATGGGAAAGTTCTACTCTTGTCCTGTAGGGTTTCTAGCATCAGAATCAACTTGATGGCACACAATAACAACAATAGAGACAACATTCCTCCACTGCTTTTTCCGAGGAAGGCTAGCTTCCACCTTGCCTCAAGAGTTGCCTAATTCTGGGGAGGAGTTTGTAGGCCAGATTGATTCTGACACCACACTGTGTTCTTCTCCAATTTAGCCTCTATCAGTGATGGGATATGTCGGCCTCCTTCTTTTATTCTCATAGTTTTATCCCGCAAAAATTTCAGAGCTCAGCAAGTGATTTGGAAGTCATCAGTGAAGTTGGTCTCTTCAACAGAGTGGAGATCTCTGATGGAATAATTACCAGGTATTTTACAGTTATATTTCAACCAGGAATTATAGAATATCTATTTAGAAAGAAAAAGTCCAATAAAGCAATAAACCAGGCCAACCAGATGCATATAGAATTGCAGAAGAAGAACTAATAGGGATTGGGTAGCCACAAAGAGCCAAGAGCCAGGTCCTATGCTGAGCATTTTATTCACATAATTTTATTTAATATTGAAAAGAATATTGAATCTGGTCTATATGAGTTGGAACTGATATGATGGCACTTAACAACAACAACAAAATATCATGGAATTAGGAACCTTGATAGTGTAGTGGGTTACATGTTGGGCTGCTAACCTCTAGGTTAGAAGTTCAAATCCATCAGTTGCTCCATGGGAGAAAGATGATGCTTTCTGTTCCCATCAAGATTGACAACCTTGGAAACCTTGTATAGGGAGAAATATATGAGGCAGAACTGACTTGATGGCACACAATCACTACCACAACCAACATGGAGTTAGTCCCTAATTCATGACAATAAAACACACAACAGAATGAAACACTACCTAGTCACGTACTATCCTTGGTGGATTGGACCCCTGTGATCTATGACCACCCACTGCTGTTGAGTAGATTCCAACTCATAGTGACCTTGTAGGACAGAGCTGAATTGTCTCAGAAAGTTCCTGAGGCTGTAAATCTTTTTGGAAGTAGACTGTCTCATCTTTCTCCCATGGAGTGGCTGATGACTTTGAACCACTGACCTTTCAGTTAATGGCCCAACACATAAGCTACTGTTCCACCAGGGAATCGGGTTTTCATATTTGGAAGTAGATCACTAGCCCTTTCTTCTTACGCCATCATAGTCTGAAAGCTCTCCTGAAGCCTGTTCAACTTCATGTTTCTGTTGTTAAGTGCCATTGAGTCTGCTCTGACTCATAGCAACCCTATGTAGGCTTTCTGAGGGGTGGCTGGTGGGTGTAAAAACCACCACTGACAGATGGGTGGTGGCTGCATGTGAGCTTCACTGGCTGAAAATCCAACTCTGATCTGTATGAAAGGTGCAGATTCTATCAATGTCCTTCCAAAAGAATCTGATTATGTTGAATGAACCATTTTTAGACAAAGGACCAAGGGTTTTCCTAGTTCTTCCTTAGGTGAATATCTGCCAAAATGAGTCGCAAACTTTGCCCAATGAAAAGCCTAGGTTTAGAGATGGGGGAACAAAGTAAACTCATGAAGAAGTCCTAATACTGTGTACTTTTAACAAAGCAGATATGCTACAGAGAGTTTAAGTGAAGTGTTTGAGATCACAGTGTGCTGGGATAAGAAGTTCAGCTTCTGAGATCTCGGCTGGTACTTGTTCTACCAGGCAGATTTTGGCAGCAGTCAACCACTTTCACCATTTATTTTTCGAAGGGGGAGTCCTGATGTGACGCTGTGGGCTAATGCGTCAGACTGCAAAGTCCTTTGAACTGCAAGGTCGGTGGTTCAAGCTCACCAGCTGCTACTTGGAAATCCTATACAAGTTTGCTGTGGGTCAGAATCGACTCAAGGGCACTTAACAACAACAACAATCTTCTGACATATAGAAAAACGTCAGAAAAGTAAGTTCCTCAGTAGTTTATGCCATTCTTACCCACTCCTAAAAATTAACATCTTCTCTCTTTCATTTAGGGTGCCAGGCAGCATACCTGATAGAAGTTACAACTTGTCTTTTTGACAAGACAGATAGTATTTCAACAGAATTATATTCTGAAACATCGATCACCCTGACAGGATATGTGAAAATAATTGGGATGCTCACCATGTACCCCATTACACTTTTAAGTTGTTCACCAAGATTTTACATTTTTCCTATTACTCTATCTTGTTGGTAATTTGTTGAAATTCTAAAATGGTGTAATCATTTCTTAAGTGCTTTGCCACTGGTATATTTAAGGAAATTAGTCCAGTGTATGCAGCTGCTGATTTAGTTATTTTGAAATTATTTGGACATAATTTGAGATCAAGGCCCAGTTTAAACGGCAACTTCTTTAGGGTGGAATGAGAGGCTGTTCTTGATCCCCAGGATGAACCAGATGCTAATATTTAGCCTCCCATATATATGGTTGTTGCGTGCCATCAAGTTGGTTACAAGTCAAAGCCACCTCATATACAACAGAACAAAATGTTGTCTCATCCTGTGCTAACCTCACAATATTTGCTTGAACCCATTGCCACCACCACTGTGCCAATCCATCTTGGTGGGGGTCTTCCTCTTTTTTACTGGCCCTCCACTTTACCAAGCATGATGTCCTTCTCCAGGGACTTTTTCCTCCTGATAATATGTCTGAGTTTTGAGAAAAGAAGTATCACCATTTTAGCTTGTAAGGATTCTGGCTGTACTTCTTCCAACACATACTTGTTTGTTCTTCTGGCAATCTATGATACCTTTAATATTCT
Source organism: Chrysochloris asiatica (assembly GCF_000296735.1). Lineage (NCBI taxonomy): Eukaryota > Metazoa > Chordata > Mammalia > Afrosoricida > Chrysochloridae > Chrysochloris > Chrysochloris asiatica. The sequence goes on along the minus strand of NW_006408590.1, from coordinate 4,808,105 downwards.
TCTTCAGCACCATAACTCAAATGCATCAGTTCTTCTACAATCTTTCTTATTTATTGTCCAATTTTCACATGCATATGAGGTTATTGAAACTACCATGGCTTGGGTCAAGTCTACCTTAGTTCTCAAACTGACATCTTTGCTCTTGAACAATTTAAAGAGGTCTTGTGCAGATCTTTTGCCTAATGCAGTGCATTGTTTGATTTCCCAACGGCTGCTTCCATGAACATTGATTGTGGACACTAGAAAATGAAGTCTTTTTCTCCATTTATCATTAATGCTGCTTATTGGTCTAGTTGTGAGGATTTTTGTTTTCTTTAAAGTGAGGTGCAATCCAGACTGAAATCTGTGGTCTTTGATCTTCATGAGTTAATATTTCAAGTCCACTTCATTTTCAGCAAGCAAGGTTGTGTCATCTGCATATTGCAGGTTGTTAGTAAATCTTCCTCCAATCCTGATGCCATGCTTTTCCCACATAATCCAGCTTCTCGAATTATTTACTCAGCATACAGACTAAGTATGGTGAAAGAATACAATCCTGGCATTTTTAACCTGATTTTAAACCATTCAGTGTTCCTTCGTTTTGTTTAAACAATTGCCTGTTTTTCTATGTACAGGTTCCTCATGAAAACAGTTGTTACAGAATACTCATTATCCACAATGTTGTCTACAGCTTGTCATGATCCAAACAGTCGAAAGCCTTTGTGTAGCACATATAACTCGGGTAGACACCTTTCTGGTAGTCTCTGCTTTCACTCACAATCCATCTGACATCAGTAATGATATCCCTCATTCCACACCCTTGTCTGTATCTGGCTTGAACAGCTATCAATTTCCTGTCAATGTACTGTTGCAGCCATCTTTTAAATGTCTTTAGGAAAATTTACTTGCATGTGATACTAATGACATTGTCTGATGATTCCTGATTTCTGTTTAATAACCTTTCTATGGAATCAGCACAAAATGGATCTCTTCCATTCAGTTGGCCAGGTAGCTGTCTTCAAAATTTATTGGCATAGATGAGTTGAATGCCTCTAGTGCTGCATCAGTTTTTTGAGATATTTCAATTTGTGTATCATCAATTCCCAGACCCTTGTCCTTTGCCAATGCCTTCAGTGTGCCTTGGAATTCTTCCTTCAGTTATCATTGGCTCTTAATCATATGCTACCTCTTGAAATGGCTACACATCAACCATTTCTTTTTGGTATAGATACTCTGTGTATTTCTTTCATTCTCTTTTGATGACTTCTGCATTATTCAATATTTTGCTAATAGAACCCTTCATTATCTCATGTTGAGGCTTGACCTTTTTCTTCAGTTCTTTCATCTTGAGAAATGCTGAGCATGTTTTTCCTTTCAGTTTTGTAATTTCAGTTCTTTACACAGTTCATTATAAAACTTTATGTTGTCTTTTTGAGTTGTTCTTTGAAAATTCTGTTCAGCTCTTTTACCTCCTCATTTCTTCCATTTGCTTTAGCATCTCTACTTTAGAGAAAGTTTCAGAGTCTCTTCTGACATCCATTTTGGTCTTTTTCTTCTTTCTTGTCTTCTCAATGACCTTTGCTTTATTCTTGTCTGATGTTCTTGATGTCATCCCACAACTCTTCTCGTCTTCAGTCATTAGTGTCTAATGCATCAAATCTGTTCTTCAGATGATCTCTAAATTCATGTGGGATATGTTGAATGCCATAATTTGGCTCTTGTGGATTTATTTTAATTTCCATTCTCTTCAGCCTGACTTGCATACGAACAATTGATGATCTCTTCCACACTTTGCTCAAGGCCATGTTTTGGCTGGTGATGTGGAGCTTTTCCACCATCTCCTTCCACAGATGTAGTCAATTTGATTTCTATGTATTCCATCTGGTGATATCTATGTGTGTTGCAGACCGTGTAAGACTGGTCAGAGGTTCAAGGCCCTATAGGCCCGAGTGTAACAAATGAAGCCACTTGGCAGTTAATAGCAAATTGTTTTTCATCAAATTGTTTAGTCATATTTATTTAATTCCAAACATGAGC
>NW_006408590.1:4771880-4805442 GCF_000296735.1 Chrysochloris asiatica | reverse complement strand
ATGTGTATATTTGTCTTTATGTTGTTTAAAAAAAGTATCTGCAGTGAAGAAGTCTTTGGTTTTACAGAATTCTCTCTTGCAATCTCAAGCATGGTTTTGATTATCAACACCATCTTTTCCAACTATTGAACATTTCTCTTTGTTTCCAGCTTTCACAGTCCAATCACCAGTAATTATTAATACATTTTAATTGCATGTTTGATCAATTTTGTACTGAAGAAGTTGGTAGAATTCTTCAACTTCATTATCACTGGATTTAGTGGTTGGTACACAAATTTGAATACTAGTGGTATTAACTGGTCTTCCTTATAGGCATATGGATAGTATCCTATCACAGCATTATACTTCAAGCTATATCTTGAAATATTCTTTTTGATGGTGAATATTACACCATTCCTCTTCAATTTGTCATTCCTGGCATATTCAAATTGGCCAGTACTAGTTAGCTCCTAATGGCTAGGATATTGATGTTTATGCATTCCATTTCATTTTGGACAATTTCTAATTGTAGATCTTGCTTTTTAATTATGGGTCCCGCTCCATGAAGAGGGGTTGCCAGGAGTGTTACATACAGGAAATGCTCTCTGTTTAATGATTTTGTTTGGTATCCTATATTGATTGTGTCCTTATTCTATAGTTTTCAAAATATGAAGAAAAAATCACAACTGTAAGTGAAATTATTGTTCACATTTAAGTGGGTATATTGCATTAGGCAAATCTGCTGCACAAGACCTTTTTAAAGTGTTGAAGAGCAAAGATGTCAGCTTGAGGACTAAGGTGTGCCTGATCCAAGCCATGGTATTTTCAATAACCTCATATGCATGCGAAAGCTGGACAGTGAATAAGGAAGATCGGAGAAGAATTGATGCTTTTGAGTTATGGTATTGGAAGAGAATATTGAAAGTGCCATGGGCTGCCAAAAGAACCAATAGATCTGTTTTGGAAGAAGTGCAGCCAGAGTGCTCCTTGGAGATCAAGATGGCCAAACTTTGTCTTTCATACTTCGGACGTATTGTCAAGAGGGACCAATTGCTGGAGAAGGATATCATGTTTGGTAAGGTGGAGGGTCAGAGAATAAGAGGAAGACTCCCAACGAGATGGATTAGCCAAGTGGCAGCATCGATGGACTCAAGCGTGGCAACAGTAGTGAGGTTGGCCCAGGATTGGGCAGTGTTTCATTCTGCTGTGCATAAGGTTGCTATGGGTTGGTACCGACTCAATAGCACCTAACAACAACAGCAACAACATTGCCCCCAAATCTGGTAACTCTACATTCTTACCATGAAGACCAAAACTTTATTCTCATGCCTTAGTTTCCTAGTGTAGCCATAACAAAACAAGATAAAGTGAATGGTTTTGAAGAACAGAAACGTATTTTCTCACGTTCTGGAGTCCAAAATCTAAAGTCAGGGAGTCAGCAGGGCTCTGCTCTTATTTTCCTGTGGGATCTAGTCAAAGCTCTGTTCCTATTAATTTCCATTTTTGTGATTTCTAGATGGATCCTCACAGGCTGTCTCCCCGCTGTGTGTGTTTGTTTCTGTGTCTGCTGTCCCTTTTCACAAGGCACCCTCAGAAGGGATCAAATTAGGACCTACCCTGCTCTTATATGACCTCCTTTAATTGAACTGATAATAAATAAAACCCCAGCTCCAAAATAAGTCATATTCACAGGTACAGGGATTAAGAATTTAACATATTTTTTAGAATGACCCAATTCAAAAAGTAATTTCTCTGAAATCTCGTTCCTTTTTCTGGTTACATTCTGCTTGGGAGTTAAGGTATTTCCTTTCTGTCTAAAATGCTGTCTTCTACAGTCTAAGTGGTCGGTACCAATTCCTTGCTACTTGTTGTTGTTAAGTGCTGTTGAGTCGATTCTGACCCACAGTGACCCTGTATAGGGTTTCTGAGGACCAGCTGATGACCTTGAACTGCCAACCTTGAAGTTCAAATGGCATTACAGTCTGACGCAGTAACCCATAGCACCACACCAGGACTCCCCTTACTACTTAGGACACAACAAATACTTAATGAATGAATGTACTTAGGACTAGTGGAAAAGAGTTTTTTCTATAATATCTCTTTCCCTTTAGGATTATATTCAGAATATGACAGGGCCTTTGAGTCTGATAAACAAGTAGGTATAGTGGAAACTAAACCCTATTCTGTGGAAGGCAGTCCACTTTTATACTACTGACACTCTCTATATTTAATTACCTTTTGTTTTTCCCTTAGCAATTAGTAAAGTGCCAGTCTGTCTCAGATGTGCTAAGTAGAACCAAGAGATGTTTTTGTCTACACTTGAGCCAAAGTGTTAAATGAACAGCAGCGCATTTAGGGTGGGGGCTGGGGAAAGAGTGGAGATGGAAAGTAATTAATATTTATTGAGCAACCATTTTTACTTTTTTAGACATGCTCTCATTTTATCCTCATGGAAATGCTACAAAGTATATTCTAGGTAAAAGATCAGGTTTATCTAGGCTAGGTAACTTGCTCAAATTCTAAACTTAGTGCATGGAAGAACTTAAATCTAAAACTAAATCTTTTCTGCACTGGAAAATGGTGGGGAGTTCTGAGCCTTTGAAGATGGAGCCGCTGGGAGGAGCAAATGAGGCTGAGGAGGCTGAAGGGCAGGCCAAGTCTCTGTAGACAACTGACCACTTGTTGGCAGTAGTGACAAAGCTGCAGGAAGGTCCTGGGACACTTGTTCCCGAGGCTTGACGACAGAGAGCTGGATGGGGTTCAAGCCCAGCCCCCATAGCTCACAGCCTTGGGGGGAACCTTGCCATTACTCTTCCTCCCTCTTAGATGATCTAATCAGTGGAGCCAAAAATAGGGCCCACAGTTCAAAAGTTATCAAGTACAGAGGAAAAAAAAATGTCATCCTCCAACACTCCCCCCATTTCTCTGCCTCACAAGCCAGCAGCAACTGTTGAAAATTTTTTCAAAAAATGCTTATGTATTGTAGCAATATATATACAACACAACATTTGCAATAACAACCACTTTTACATGTGCTGTCCAGCCTCACCATGCATGTTGCCCAGCCATCTCCACCATCCATTCCCACAGCTTTTTCCCCTCCCTTCCCTCCCACCCCGGTAACCATCACTGAACATAATGAAGTCCTTGGCCTGACTACTGGCAATAGTGGTCACAGACAATATCTGTCCCTTTGAAGACAAATTGTAGAGTGTAAAGCAGTTTTAAATGTAAGAATTTTTCAATTCTCAAAAATCAAAACAAACAAACAAAAAAACCAACTAAATCTTTTTATATAACTGCATGCTGTCTGTGATGGTTAGAAGCATCATGGGAGGAGGAGGCGTAATAATCAAAGCCAGAGGACTAATTAGGAAAGTTACCCTCTAAGATAGGGTCAGAGTTTTGGTGAGAAACACTGGACCTCAAGGTCGTTTGAACCACAAGGTCAGCGGTTCAAACTCACCAGTCACTCCTCAGAAATCCTACCTACACAAGGTCATTATGATTCAGAATTAATGGATAAAAGAAGAGACTCTGAAACTTGATTTTGAACATAGAGAAAATAAAGAAAATGAAAGAATGAGAATGTAAATGAGCTGAACAGAAAATTACAAAGGACAGATTAAGAAGACAAAAGTCAAGTATTATAATGAAATGTGCAGATATCTGGAGTTAGAAAAACAACAGGGAAAAACATGCTCATCATTTCTCAAGCTAAAAGAATGGAAGAAAAATTCAAGTGTTGACTTGCAATATTGACTGATGCAGATAGCATGTAAAGAAGATGAAAGGAACACACAGTCAATGTACTAAAAAGGTATAGTAGATGATCAACCATTTTAAGAGGTAGCATATGATTAAGAATCAATGGTACTTAAGGAAGAAATGCAAATCATACTGAAGGCGTTAGTGAAAGACCAGAATTGATGAAATACAAATTAAAATCATTCAACAAGCAAATGAAGCACTGGAGACACTCACTCATCTATGTCAAGAAATTCAGAAGAGCTGACTAACTGATCGGAAGAGATCCATATTTGTGCGCATTTCAAAGAAAGTTGACCCAGTGGAATTCAGAAACAATCAAACAGTATCATTAATATTGTATGCAAGTAAAATTTTTCAGAGGGGAATTAAAAACTGGCTACAACAGTACATTAACAGGGAATTGTCAGAAATTCAAGCCAGATTCAGAAAAGGATGTGGAACAACGGTTACCACTGATGATGTCACATGGACCTTGGCTGAAAGCAGGGAATCCAAAAAGGTGTTTACTTGTGCTTTATTGCATATGCAAAGTCTTTTGACTGTGGATCATGACAAGCAATGGATAACATTATGAAAATGGGTATTCCAGAATACCTAGTTATTCTTAGGAGAAACTGTTCATAAACTAAGAGACAATGGTTAGAACAGAAAAAGGAGATACTAAGTGGTGAAAATCAGGAAAGCTGTGTACCAGGGTTGTATCCTTTCATCACATTTATTCAACATATATGGTGAGAAAATCATCTGAAAACTTAGATTATAAGAAAAATATGGTTTGAGGATGGTAGGAAAACTCATTAATAACCTGTGGTATGCAGCTGATACAACCTTGCTTGCTGAAAGCAAAAAGAATTTAAAACATTTACTGATGAAGGTTAAAGATTACAACCTTCAGTATGAATTGCACCTCAATGTTAAGAAAGCAAAAATCCTCACAACTGGACCAATAAATAAAATCCTGATAAATGGATAAAATGTTGAAGTTGTCAAATATTTTATTTTGCTCAGATCAACCATCAATACTCATGGAAGCAGCAGTGAAAAATCAAGCTTTTGCTTGCAATTGCAATTGACAATTTTGCTGCATAAGATTTCTTGAAAATGTTTAACTGTGAAGACACAAGTTTGAGGGCTAAGGTATGTCTGACCCGAGCCATACTATTTTCACTTGCCTCATATGCATGTGAAAGTTGGACAACAAATAAGGAAGACCATAGAAGGATTGATGATTTTCAGTTTCCTTGTTGGAGAAGAATATTAAAAGTGACAAGGGCTGCCTGAAAAACAATCAAATTTTGTATTGGGAGAAGTACAGCCAGAATGTTCCAAAGAAGCCAAGATGACAAGACTTGGTCTCTCCTATTCTAAGGAGGGACTAGTCTCTGGAAAAGGGCATTACTCGTGTTAAAGTAGTTTGTTGTTTTTGCAAGGTACTTTTGAGTCAGTACCGACTCATAGAGACCCTTTGCACAGCAGAATGAAACATGGCCTTGTGCTGTGCCAACCTCAAACTCTTTGCTATGTTTGAGCTCATTGCTGTTGCCACTGTGCCAATTCAAAAGAGGGTCTTTCTCTTTTTCTCTAACCCTCCACTTTACCAGCTATCCTTCTCTAGGGACTGGTCCCTCCTGATAATATGTTTGAAGTATGAAAGATGAAGTCTGAGCAACCTGGCTTCCAAGGAACAGTCTGGTTGTACTTTCAAAAGATTGGTTTGTTCTTTTGTCAGTCCATGGTACTTAAAATATTCTCCTCCAACACTATAACTCAAATGTAACAATTTTTCTATGGTCTTCCTTATTCACTGTCCAACCTTCACATGCATCTTAGTCTTCAAACTTACATCTGTGCTCTTGAACACTTTAAAGAGGTCTTGTGCAGCATATTTGCCTAATGCAATACATTGTTCGATTTCTTGATCACTGCTTCCATGAGTGTTGATGGGTGATTCGAGCAAAATGAAGTCTTTGATAACTTCATTTTTTTTTCTATTTAGATGGATTTTATTTATTGGTCCAATGGTGAGAATTTTTGTTTTCTTTTGCACTGAGGTACATCCCATACTGAAGGCTGTAGTCTTTAACCTTCATCAGTAAGTATCTTAAGTCCTCTTTGCTTTCAGCAAGCAATATTGTAGCATTTGCATATTGTAAATTGTTAATAAGTCAACCTCCAATCTTGATGCCATATTTTTCTTCATATAATCCAGATATTCAGATTATTTGCTCAGCATACAGATTAAATTAGTATGGTGAAAGAATACAACCCTGGCACATACATTTTCTAATTTAAATCCAGTCAGTATTCCCTTGTTCTATTCGAACAACTGCACCTTAGTCTATGTACAAGTTCCTCATTAATATAGTTAAGTCTTCCAGGGTACTCATTCTCCACAATGTTGTCCATAGCTTGTCATGATCCATACAAATCAAAAGCCTTTGTATAGTCAATAAAGCACAGGTATTTCTGGTATTCTCTGCTTTCTGTCAAGATCCATCTGATGTCAGCAATGATATCCCTCATTCCATGTCCTCTTCTGAACCGGCTTGAACCTCTGGAAGTTCTCTGACAATGTATGGCTGCAGCCACTTTTAGGTAAAGTGGAGGGTCAGTGAAAAAGAAGAAGATCCTCAAGAAGTTTGATTGGCACAGTGGCAACAGCAATGGACTTAAGTTTAACAACAGTTTTTATGATGCTGCATCACCAGGCAGTGCTTCATTCTGTTTTGTGTAAGATCACTATGAATTGGAGTCTACTCAACAACGACAAAAACAATTACCACCAAGAAGAAGAGCTAGGAGTGGACTATGTCCTTTAGCCTGAGGTCTATGTACTTTGAAGCTCCTAGGTACAGAGGAAGATTCATGCCAATATGCATGGATGTCTCCCAGGAATGTTGGGTCTACAGATGCTGAAAAGAGAATAGGACATTTCTCTGGAGCAAAGCAAGACAGAAAGAAGATCACCAGTCTTCCTTCCTTGTCTGTTTAGTCTGGAAGCCCCACTGAAACTTGTCCACCATGAGTGACGTCTTGTATTGAAAACACTGGTTGCATAGCTCTCAGCATCACAACAACTTGAGATCCACCACAGTATGACAAAATGACAGACAGTTATTGTAGGGCAGATTATAGAGACTGAAAGTAATTTTAAGAATGATATAATTATTAATGTTATTTTGAAAGCATGTTAGTAGATAGAGAAGGATGAGAGTTTCTGAGGGAGTGAGGGTCAACAGAGTCATCAATGTGATAAGAATTTGTTGCTATTGTTAAGTGCCATAAAGTTGGTTCTGACTCATAGCTGCCCTGCATAAGGTTTCCAAGTAGAGGCTGATGGGTTTGAACTAATGACCTTGTGGTTAGCAGTCCAGTGCTTATCCTAGAGTGCCACACTAGGGCTCCACGATGAGAATATATGGGTTGAAATTTTAAGGATAAGGAAAACTTAATCCTGGCAAGGGGTGGGGGCATGGTGATTTCCGGCAGAAGAAATTGCAAGAGGACAATGAATGTGATGCATTTAAGAAAATATAGTAAGATGATCTTAGTCTTTTAAAGAGAAAGATAGAGAATCTAAGTTTGTTTCCTTAAGAGAGGTAGCCTGTTATCATTGGGAGTGGTTATTCAGGAGTCTGGTGTGATATGGAAAGGATATCACATGATGAATGTTGAGTTAGAGACTACCTAGTTGGTTAGAGAACAGGGCAGTCATGTAGACTGTTTTGATTATAAGCAGTTGAAAAAGGCAGAGGCAGAAAGTAGCAATAATGACATGAGCAAATGAAGAACTCAGAAGGCATTTTTAAAGTTGAATTATTTGATAAGAAAAATCTCTAACTGCAGATGCAGCTCTGACTTTGCTGGTTTTGAAATTGCATTTGGAGTAGGAGACAGTATAATTGTAAAAATCCACTCTGCACTGACAAAGAATATACTGAGTGACAGTTGGGACTGTGATCAATTTCAATCTCTACAATTCTGCAATTACAAACTGTTTTCCAAAAGTGTAGGTAGGAAATCTGATTAAAGTACATGCTCTAAAATAGCCAAATGCTTTCTCCAAATGTTTAAAAATCTAAGCAGGTCCTTCATCATAGAACACTTTCTGTTATTAAATATTAATCAGTATAATTTCATTTTGCAGATTCAATACTTAAAATATCAATTTAGTGATGGATCATAGAATTTAAAGCTGGAAGGAACATGAACTACATCTCTGCTTCCATTCCTTCCATATGTAGATAAAGGATACAGAGCTAGGATTCAGAGAGGATATATGAATGATGTCCAGGATCCCAGAGATGGACATGCAAATTAAACTAGACTCTGCATTATGCCAGATTAAAAAAGAAAAAAGAAAATCAAGTCAACAAGAGCTTCAGCTCTAACTGACTTGTTCACTGATGGTATGCATATGGAACTTTTCTGATTTTTGTACTTTGAGAGTTTCCATGGTAATATTTACTTTTCTGGCTTCTAGCTCGAATGAAATCTTCATGCTAAAGTGGTTATTGCTATTAACAATCTGGAAGACTTCTCACTAAAATGGTATAGTAAAATGGCTTGTAAACATGACTAGTAGAATTAAATACGGTGAATGGAATATACCAGAATTTCTTTTGTGCCATGATAGAATTCTTACATAATTATCTAAAATAAATCAGACCCCATACATTTTATAACCTTTCCCTCTTTTTCATCTAATCATTCAAACTGAGCATGTACTTTGTGACTACCAAGTACGATGGTGGGGAAGAGTTATTAAAACACACTGTAATCTCAGGAAATTTACCATTTTGATGATGATTTCATTAACGAATAGAAAAAAATGGCTGTTTGTATTGGATGTTGCTACTGTTCGGTGCCGTCAAGTCAGTACCGACTCATAGTAACCCTATGCACAACAGAATGAAACACTTCCCGGTCCTGGGCCAACCTTACAACTGTTGCCACGCTTGAGCCCATTGATGCTGCCACTTTGCCAATCCATCTCACTGGGGGTTTACCTCTTTTTCTCTGACTCCCCCCACCCCCCAACTTACCAGTCATCTGTCAGTTTGTCATACCGCGGTGGCTTGTTGAGTTGCTGTGATTCTGGAAGCTATACCATGGGTATTTTAAATACCAGCAGGGTCACCCACGGTGGACAGGTTTCAGATTAGCTTACAGATAAAGACAGACTAGGAAGAAGGAGAAATGAACTACTTCTAGGTATTTTGTTGTTGTTGTTCTGTGCCGTGGAGTCAGTTCCGACTCATAGCGACCCTGCACAGGGTTTCCGAGGCTGTAAATCTTTACGGGAGCAGAAAGCCTCATCTTTCTCCTGTGGAACCACTGGTAGTTTCGAACTGCTGGCCTTGCCAGTTCACAGCCCGATTCATAACCACTACACTACCGAGCTAGGTATTTAGTCACTGAAAACCTTATGAATAGCATAGAAACACTGTGTTGGGGGTGGTGGTGGTGGTAGTATGCCGTAGAGTGGGTTCCTACTCTTAGCAACCCTGTGTTGAGGAAGGTGGGGGTAAATAAAATTTCCAATACATCTAAAACTGCTATGTAGGAAATAGAATCTTGAGGTAGATTAATGTAAAGCAATCAACATCTGGTACTCACAGCTATTTCTCCCTTTATCATGGAGGAAGGAGCTAAAAGTAGGTGCATGAAGTCAGGTCAAAGGATTCTGCTGATATTTGACTTGAAGTTAGGAATGGAGTGGTGGAGCTAACTAAACTTTTGCTAACTTCAGATTTTAAGTAACTCTGTCTCTGTACAAAACAAGGAGTGAATGATAGGAAGGATATATTAACCACATGCACATGAGATTATATGGAACCAATGCCTAGAAATTCATTAGTAAATGCTAAGTAATGTATGTTTATGTGAATAATGTCTATTCACTTTTGCATATGTCACAAGGCTTATGCATTCATTACATAATCATGCTATACCAACATATGAGGGGGTTTCAGAAAGTTCATGGAGAAATTCCATTACCTTCAATTCTATATTTCCATGACTTTTTAAAAAAAAACCTTTTCATTGTGAATTGGCTAAAGGTTTACAGAGAAGATCATCAGTTTTACATTTAACAATTGGCTGAAGGTTCAGAGTAGATCATCAGTTTTACATTCAACAATTCATACACGTGTTATCTCATTGTCATTCATGGCAATCCCTACAATGTAACATTACTTATTCTACTTCTTTCCTGTGTTTTCAATTTCCATACTTCCTTCTTTCCTAACCTACTGAACTTTTGCTCTTGTGTAAACGCTGCCCTTTTGATCTCAAATGGTTGACCATGCTAAGATGTGAGGACTTCACTAGTGTTATTGGTCTCCTTATAGACCTATCAATTGTTTGGCTGAAAATTAAGCCATAGGGATGGGTTTAGTTCCACACATGAAGGGTGACTAAGGGTATTTTAGTCTCAGGGGATCCACTGTTCTCTATCAGATCAGTAAGCCTGGTCTTTTAATTTTTTATGATTTTAGTTTTGTTCTCAATTTTTCCACTCTATCCAGGACCTTTTAATGTGATCCCTTTTAGACCAGTTAATGGAGGTTGTTGGGCACCATCTAGTACTTCTGGTCTTAGAGTTGTGAAGACTGGTGTTCACATGGTTACTATTGGACTCATTCTTTGTATGTGTCTTTTATTTTTATCACTCTTCTTTCTTTCAGAAAAAAAGAAAGTGTTTCTTTCTTTTTTTCTTGTAATTGGTTGCAACCAATTGTTGCAATTTAGATGATCTCTCTAAGTGAGCTTTAAGTGGTCAATTGCTACTCACCAAAGTAGAATGTAGACCATTGTCTCTGTGGACTATGTTATGCTAATTGACCATGGTGTCCCTTGAAACTATGGCCCTGTGACCCCAGGCTCAACTACTCATTCTCTCAAGGTGTGTAGTTATATTTCGGAAGTTTTTGAAGTACCCTTGTATGTATTGAGCACCTGCTCTGTGATGAGCACTAATCTTGATGTTTTTAAGTGCCATCGAGTTGATTACAACTCATAGCAACCCTGTATAGAGTTTCTATGAAGTGGCTAGTAGGTTTAGACTGCCAACCTTGTGGTTAATAGTTCAGTGCTTATCCTACAGAGGCACACCAGGACTCCTACACTAATCTTGTTAAGAGCCGTCGAGTCAGTTCTGACCCATTGCGACCCTGTATAGGGTTTCCGAGGAACAGCTGCTGAGCTTGAACCTCTGACCTTGCAGTACAAACAGCTTTGCAGTCTGGTGCATTAACCCATAGCACCACACCAGGATGGGAAATACATTTGAAATAAAACAAATTATTTTATTGGTGTGGCACTACAGCATAAGCAATGTCTGCATTGTTGGCAGACCATACCCACTAGCTGCTCCTCGGAAACTTTATAGGGTAGCTATGAGTCAAAACTGACTCGATGGCACTTAACAAGAACAAGATTAATGCTCAGCACAGAGAAAATGTTCAGTACATACAAGGGAACTTCAAAAACTTCTTATACGTAACTAAACAGCTTGAGGGAATGAGTTGGAACCAAGTCAACAGCACTCAACAATAACAAAAGATGAAACAGGTTATTTCAAGTAACCTGTATCATATTGATAAAAATAAAGTCAAGTAATATGGCAGAAGTCTACGGAAAGTGTGGGGCACTTCAGTTAGGGGAGCATCTAAAGAGACAGCACTTCACACTTTAATGATGAGACAGAGCTTCCAGGCAAAGATAGGTAAATGAATCTATCTGCAAGTGGAGGATCCAGGAAGTGGGCAGGTTCTGAGTCAAGGGGGAAAAGTTCAACATACTTGAAAAATGGAAAGAAATACACTATCAAACATATCTGAAAACATACAAGCAGCAAAAGACAAACTAGATTACTGGGATCCTCTAAAAATTAGACAATTATGTGCATCAAAAGATTTCATCAAAAGAATAAAAAGAGTACTCACAAACTGGGAATAAATTTTTGACAATGACTTATTAAACAAAGCACTAATCTCTAAAATTTATAGAAAACATCAATACCTCAACAAGAAAAAGACAAATAATCCAATTAAAAAATGGACAGGGGACACTTCACCAAAGAAGGTATCCAGTGAGCCAAAAAGCACTTGGCTGAACAAACACCTCACTAAAGAAGACATTCAGGTAGCCAACAAACATCAAGAAAAGTTCAAAATCATTAGCTGTTAGAGAGAAGCAAATCAAAACAACAACAATGATGTATTATCTTAACCCAGCATTAATAGCAAAGTTAAAAAAAAAAAAAAAAAGCAACAACAAAGCTAGCTAGTATGTGGAGAGACTAGAAATTTTATACACTGCTGATGGGACTGTAAAATGATGCAACCACTGTGGAAAATAGTATGGCGCTGTCTGAAAAAGTTGGAAATAGAAATGACTCAGCAAATATGACTCAGAAACTCCTCTACTTAGTATATATCCTAGAGAAATAAGAGTCAAGACATTATTAGATGTATAATGAACACATCCATGTTCATTATTTACAATAGCAAAAAGATGGAGACAACTTAAATGCCTAGCAATGGAATAGTGGATAAACAACATTGATATCTACACAAAGTGGAGTGCTATGTAACATCGAAAAATAATGATGACTTTGTAAAATACCAAATAGCATGGATGAACGTGGAGGACATTTTGCTGAGTTAAATTAATCAATTACAAAAGGACACACATTATATGAGAAAAGGTTATCACACTAAAAAAAAAAGGGGGTGTGTGTGTAATTCACTTCCTAGAGGGTAGACACATATTAACTTGGTTGATGGTGGAGGTAAAGTACAACAAAAGAAAGTTTTGCAGAGAATGATGAAGACAGAAAAAGACATGGGATAGAATACAAGAGATAAAGAGAACCGAGATAAATATTGTTATATACAAAATCTTTCACACCGTACGATCAAAAGGACCACATTTACCCAAGGAAACAATTCAGAAGGGTAAAGAAGGAGGAATGGAAACAAGAAACATAGGGAGGAAGAGGGATAGATAGTGTTACATTGAGTTGAAATGAATTATATGATGGTAGTGTAGTGGTTATGAGTCAGGCTGCCAACCTCAAGGTCAGCAGTTCAAAACTACTAGCTGTTCCATGGGAGAAAGATGAGGCTTTCTGCTCCCGTAAAGATTTATAAGCTCGGAAACCCTGTGCAGGGTCACTCTGATTCAGAACCGACTCTACAGTACTTATCACCCAACCAACCAACATAAGATTTATTCAATGTAAAACTGATGTTTTGCTCTGTAAACCTCCACTCAATATAAAGTGTTAAAAAAGTAAAACAAAGTAAATGAGACAAAGTCTTCCCATTCTCCCTTCTAAGGAATGTTCTGCTGTATGTACTTCCATAAAGACTGATTTATTCATTCTTTTGGCAGTCCAAGGTATATGGTATATTCATATAAGAACTCACTAAATTCTTGAACCAAGAATTGAGCAGATGAACGTGTATTTATATCTGATCATTTTTTGCCCTACAATTAAATCAGGACTATTTCTGAATTCAATTGCACCCCCAACTGGCTATGTGGCCTTGGACAAGTTGTTCAACTGCTCTAAGTTTCTCTTTTCTCATTTATAAAAAGGAGAGGAGGAGGAGGATGGTGGTGATAATGATAATCCCCACAGTGTTTAGGGGAGATCAAATGAGATAGATATGTTAAAACTCATGATAAATAATAATAGTTATCATGACAGTAATAATAAAAAGTCTTTCTTTCCCCACATGGAGATGCGAAATGATCATTTTGAGCTTGGAAACCCTGTGAAGCAGTTTGACTCTGACCTAAAGGGTCACTAAGTTGGAATAAATTCTGTGGCAGTAGGTTTGGTTTGACTGTGGGAGCTGAGGCATCGTTTGCACTCACCTTCCTGGGGTGTAGAGGCCAGAGAGAATGCCTGAATCCACACAGACATATGACTGAGAGAGGGAAAGAGAAAGCAGGCTTCTATAGCATCATTTGACCTTGGACTAAGCCATGACTCTTCAGTCACATCATCTGATAAACCATCTTGTCCCTGATGAGCTGCGAATATTTCAATTCCCAATGAAACAGAGAATGGCACATTCATGTCTCTTGGTTTTCTAGGACTGTTTGCTTGGGGTGAAGGAAGACAGAAGGAAGACAGCTGAGTTCTCCTATCTGCTTCTGCCTTTAATTGGTGTATTTTGAGAAACTGAGAGTGGAAAGGCAATAAGTGTCTTATTGTTACTATGAAAATAGTTTTGACCTCATAGATACCCTGAAAAAGTCTCAGGAATCCCCACAGAACTGTTGTTCTAGATCCTGCTGTCGAGTTTGGAAAGGAAATCTGCTGAGGGGCTTTAAGACAAAAGTGGTGACATAAGTTGACATATATTTAAAAGACTGCTGAGGAAGAATTGAGGGGAGGGAGTCATAGGAGGAGAATCAGGAGGCTCAATAGATGGATTACCATAGTCCAGGGCATGAAGGACAGAGGTATAATGGAATAAGGCATATGTGGGCATGATAGAATGTAAGACATTTCAGAGGGGAAGCCAGACGTTCCTGTTTCTTCTCATTTGTATTCTACTTCCTCTTTCCATCTCCTATTTCTTCATTCACATTCTATGTAACGAGGAGACTAGGGTATAGGAAGGTATGGTGAACTGCATGGTGATCCTCCCAAAATATGACCACCTTGAGTCAGTCAATGTAATTTGAAAATAAAACTTATTTGAAAAATAAAAATCAGATGCAATTAAAGTAAGGGTAATTGAGATGAGATTTTTCTGGACCAATCAGCACCTATTGCCTTTACTTTGACTCCAACCACTGGAGATGTCACGTGCCGTGCATCAGAGTGGAAGTACGCGCCATAGCACTTTCAGTGGCTGGTTTTGGGGAAACAGACCATCACACTTTTCTTCCAAGGTTCCTCTGGTTTGACTTAAACATCTAACCTTTTGGTTAGTAGCCAAGGATGTTAACTGTTCGCACCACTCAGGCACTAGTATGTGTCCTGAATCCAGGGTCACGTGTCCTTCGGAAAGATAAAGAAAAGAAGAGACAGAGAAGAAGGTGATGCAAAGATGAAGACATAAATTAGAATGATGGATCTACAAGTTAAGGAATGCCAAAGGTTTCTGGGATAAAAAATAGCTGCAGTGAAGACTCTATAGAAAATAAAGCCATTTAGTATACCAGACTATTGATCAGGTGATATTTTACTTCCCTGTGAACAAATGCATAGTATATCTAACCCACAAGAATCATACTACCTTCAACATACAATGTGATCTGTCACTTCCGGTATGAAAGGCAGTGGAGTACCCTAGTAAAACAGGGCCTTTGCAGTCAGAAGGAGACAGCAACAAGTTCTAATTCTATAATTGTTTGACAAGTAACTTAAGGAACCTCTCTGAGCTGCAGTTTCCATACCTATAAAACACATATTTCTAATCAGTAAGGTTGTTATAAGAGCATGGTGCAGTACTTAGTGTATAAGTCATTTAGTGTATGTTTGGTTCCATTATTTTCAGGGAGTTTAGGTTTTAATGGCAAGGCAAAGATTAGAACTGAAATATTTGGAAGACAATCAAGATAATATATAATTAAATGTAGACCCGCCCTAGGAAAGTTTGTTTGAGGGATGCCTTAGTAAGAGTTCCCCAAAGAAAGGATATGTTTCAAGAGGACCTCAGTAGATAAATTAGAAATTGATTAGACAGTATTCCAAAGAGTCAAGTGAATGGGTTGTGTTGTTAAGTGCCATCAAGTCAGTTCTGACCCAAAGCAACCCTGTGTAAGGTTTCCTAGGAGCAACTGGTGGAACCACCAACCTTGCAGTTCAAACTGACTTTGCAGTTCAGCGCTTTAACCCACAGCACCACATGAGGACTCCACCTTAGAGGTAATATGGTGAATAATAATCCATAAGATTCCCAAGTCTTGTTCAGTACACAGAAAATAGCGTCTGTTGTTATAATTGCCATTTCTCTTGGTGAGACTATCTGAGTCTGGCAGTGTGCCAGGAGTAAATAGAAAGAGCAAATGCATAGTCCTGGGTTCGCAGCCTTGCCTAGTTCCTTCAGAGAAGCCTTAGAGCATCCTGACCCCAGAGCATCAGTGTTGCTCTTCTGTCAGGCCAGCCAGAGACGTCGTGTTTGAAACCTGAAGCTCAGGAACTATGGGACTACCCTTCAGTCTGGATTGCTTAGCACCGTGGAGCCGGCCTAAGCAAATACTCTTTGTAGTCAGCTGTAGGAGGATCCCAAATCTTGAGGAAATCTGCTCAAATGGTGGCATTTGGAGAGTATTCTACAGTTCCTGCTCAAGGGCAGCAGAAACAAGAAAACTTACACGTGTGCAGAAAATTGCAGCAGTCAATTGCAAGGTCGGTGAGAAGGAAGGCACAAGGACGTTATTTATCACACTGTAATGTAGCTCTTGGGAGTTCAGGTGTGGCGCTGTGGGTTAATGCGCCAGACTGCAAAGCCGTTTGAACTGCAAGGTCTGCGGTTCAAGGTCACCAGCTGCTCCTCAGAAACCCTAAACAGGGTCGCTATGGGTTGGAACCGACTCTACAGCACTTAACAACGACAACAACAATGTAGGCCCTGAGGTGTATTCAAAGCTCTGCATTTCCTGACTAGATTTTAAATTGAGTGACCTTTTCTCAGTTTTCTGCTGGTTTTTCTTTTTTTTTTTTTCGTTTTTCTGCTCAATTTCTACTAACTTGCAATCAGCTGCCTACCTATACCCAAACCACTTCCATAGAGCCAATTCTGACTCATAATGACCCCCCAGGGCAGAATAGAACTGCCCTCACAGGTTTTCTGAGGCTATAAGTCTTTATAGATGTAGACTTCAAAGTCTTTCTCCCGTGGAGCAGCTAATGGGTTCGAACACCTGATCTTTCAGTTAGCAGTCCAATGCTTAACCCACTGTGCTACCAGGGCTTCTTGGAGTCAGTTGCAGGTATATATAAAACCTTGCTTTAACTACCTCATTTTCTCTCTCCTTTGAATTTCTTAATACCCTGTCTTAAAGCTGTTGGTTACTTTTCTCACTCAGGTACTTGAAGGTAAGCAATGTATCTCACACTAGCCTGCCCTGCACAGTATTTCTATGTACACATGTTTGAACTAATGTATACTTGTGCTCTTTCCATAGCAGTCAAGAAGTTCTGGACTGAGTGCTCCCTTTCTCATTTATGGTCATTAGAAATTTCAGCTAGACCTATTTTAATTACTGTCATATCAATATAGACAATACTTTGCTAATCCATAAACTTGGAAGAGCAATGTTTGATGTAGAAACTCTGAACAATCTGTAATGACAAAGCTGAATGAGAGTTTTACAGCAGCTGTGTGCCAGGAGCCAGTATACCATCACAGCCTCACATTTAATGGCTGAGTGACTGTAGGCAAGTCATTTATTTTCTCCCATTTCTAGATGAACACACAAGGCACAGGTAGATTAACGTTTGCCTAATAGATTTACTGCAAGGGTCAAATGAAGAAATATTTGTGGAAATGCTCTCAATATATGAAGTTCTATATGAGTTGGTGTGATGATAACATTGCAGGGGGTCTCATAATGCTATATTCCTTAACCCATAAATAAACCATGAAAATATTAAACTGTTCAAAATATATTTTAACATAAATCATAATATTTATCACTGTGATAGTTAAGTCTTTGTGTCAACCTGACTGGGCTAAGACTTTCAGTGATTTGGCAATTGAGGTATAGTCATGCTCATGATGAGATCTAATATATAATGTAATCAGCTGTAAGAGGAGGTCTGCTATGAGCAGCCAATCAACTGAATGGAATGCTTGGGGGTGTGGCCTGCTTCCAATATAGTAAACACTTAAGCTAAGCTTGCTTGCTTGCTTTTGGATATGAATCTTTCATCTGGTTCATCCTCTGATTCTTTGGATTTGAGCCAGCAGCCTACTCTATTACTAGCCTGCATACTTATTCGCCTGCCTGTTTGCCTGCCTGATGTCTGACCTGCCAATCTTGGTTCTTCTAACCTGGACTGGGGACTCTCCCACCTCTACAGCTCTTTATTTCCTTGATATAAATGTCTCTTTATATATGCACATATAAGTTTCATTGATTTTACTTTTCTAGAATACCAAGCCTAAGGCAATTACTTCCCTTAAGTATGAATTATATTTTTGTGGAAATCTTACTGTTAGTTTCAACCAACAGTGTCAAATTGTATTTTTCAGGTATTTACTATATATTACCGAAGAACAATGTCCCATGATTAAAAAATTTGAAACATACCAAGTTAAAGTTCATCAGGATTCTATAGTGATGATTTCTTAGAGCCTTTTAATATGCTAGTTTCACTGTGAATATTCAAAACTGTGTGTGGGGGTGTTATAGAAGTGGGCACTTGTGGTGTGTGTGTGTGTATGTACTGTATCTTGCTTTACTCTTATTTCCTAAACATATTTAAGTATGGAGATCCTCTACTTTTTTGTACACAGAGCATCATGGGTCTAGAATTCTACAAGGGAACTTCAAAAGGTTATGGAAAAAATCTATTATCTTTTAATTCCACTTTTCCACAAACTTTTTTAGGCCTCCTCATGTTAGGAAATACTATTCAAGAAGATAGCCAGAACTATTTTGTGACTCAGGTGTTTAGGAGGAAGATAGACTTAAAGAAACAGTTTGATAATGACTAGTATAACTTATTGATAAACTGTATTTTATTGGGATAGATACTTGGTCAAGGATCCATTTAATTTGGAAGAGGAAGTCATCATTATGTTTTTTTACTAATCTTAAGTAAATATAGACTGGAAGTGAGGTCTATACAACTGTGCTAGATGTGGATGTAATTTATCAGGCTTTTTAATGATCATTCACATAGAAACAATAGAAATCAGCCCTACTAACTTCCTGGTCTGGCCCTGTGGGTTAATGTCCTAGACTGCAGTCAGTGGTTCAAACTCACTAGCTGCTCCTTGGAAACTCTATACAGGATCGCTAAGAGCCGGAACCAACTGGACGGTTCTTAACAACAACGTCCCATGATGGGCCCTGGTGGCACAATGGTTAAGCACTTGTCTGTTAATCAAAAGGTCATCTGTTGAAACCCACCAGCACCTCCATGGAAGAAAAGACCAGGTGATCTGTTCCCCAGGAAGTCCTGTCGGACAGTTCTGCTCTGATCTATAGAGTTGTTATATGTTAACATGGACTCAATGGTGCACATAATGTCACATGGCATCACTTTTTAACACCTGGCCTTTTCCAACTAGACTTAAGAGATGACTTAAGATAAGAACAAATACTTCTAGTTGGGAAATATTTTCTTAATACTCATTTTTGCTATGTGGGTCAATGGAAGTCATAAGTCTTCATTCCTAGGAGGTAACACCTGGCTTAGGGTGACCTTTACCATGTGCTTAATAGGAATACATCCCTCCCAAGACCAAATGAAAGGAGCAAAAGGAAGAGTAGTCACAAATTGGCAGTTCACAGCTGCATTGAATTCTCAGTATCTCCTGTGTTTAAAACACAGTGTTTTAAAACTAGGTAAACAATTAAAATGCCCATTTCTCCTGAAAATTTAGGTATTCAGAAATTCAGAAGGAGCCACATATGCTATCAAGAATGCAAAAGAATATAAAAGATCCCAAGAATGAGCAACATTTCTTCCTAACCTTCAGATCACTCATTCTCAGCCTCCCCTGGCACCCTCCTGCTTCACTCCCACATGATCCAACACTACGTTTAACAGCTAAAAGAGGAGTCGGTGATGATGATTGTGTGCCATAGAGTCAGTTCTGACTCATAGCGACCCTGTATAGGGTTTCTGAGGCTGTTAATCTTTACTGGAATAGAAAGCCTCATCTTTCTCCCATGGAGCATGTTGTATGTTAGAGCTGCTGACCATGTAGCTAGAAGTCCCATGTGTAGCCCACTATATAACCAGGCCTCCTCCCATGCTATCTTAGCAGGTAAATAAGTAATCAGGGAATCTTCATATAATAAGGTATAAGGTGAGAGAGAATAAAAGGCAACTGAAATCATCATGAGTATGGCAATCTGCTACACCAAGATATGTACACCAACATTGCTATCAAGTCTGTTCCATCCCATAGTAACCCTATAGAACAGATTAGAACACCCCATAAGTTTTCCAAGATTGTAAATCTTTCCAGGAGCAGACAGACTCATCTTTCTTCCACAGAGCAGCTGGTAAGTTTGAAGTGCAGACCTTTCGGATAGCAGTCCAACACTTTACCTCCTTGACACCAAGATGAGGCCTCACAAATAGATTTTTTTTTAAATTCCTTCTTTCCTTTTTCTTCCTTCACTCTTTCTTCTTATCTTTCATTCATTATTTTTTGCTGTTCTATCCATTTTAATTTTCCACTTTTCATCATTAAACAAATAGTTAATGAGTATTTACTATGTAATTGGGATTGAACATAGTAGATACTCATTAACTGGAATTGACATAGAACAAGTCTCCAGGAATTGATGGAATAAAAATGAAATATTTCAAGAAAGTGAGGCAGCACAGGAGGCACTCACTCATCTATGCCAAAAATTTGGAAGATTGACTGGAAGAGATCCAAATTTGTGCCCATTCCAAAGAGAGGTGACCAAATGAAATGCAGAAATCATCAGACAACATCTTTGATATCTCATGCAAGTAAAGTTTTGCTAAAGGTAATTCAGAAATGGCTACAATCATACATTGACAGAGAACTTCCAAGAGGTTGGATTAAGAAGAGGATGTGGAACAAGGTGTATCATTGCTGATATCCGATGGATCTTAGTTGAAAGTAGAGAATACCAGAAAGATGTTTACCTGTGCTTTATTGACTATGCAAAGGCTTTCGGTTGTGTGGATTATGACAAGCTACAGACAACATTGCAATGTATAAGTATACCTGAACACTTAATTGTGCTCATGAGGAATCTGTACCTGGACCAAAAGGCAGCTGTTAGAACAGAACATGAGAACACTGAATGGTTTAAATTTAAGAAAGTTGTGTGACAAGGTTGTAGTGGGTCACCTTAGTCAAACTGTATGCTGAGCAAATAATCCAAGAAGCTGGGTTATATGAAGAAAACTATGGAATCAGTGTTGGAGGAGGACTCATTAACAACCTGCGATATGCAGATGTTACAACCTTGCTTGCTGAAAGTGAAGAGGACGTAAAATATTTACTGATGAAGATCATTGAGCACAGCCTTCAGTATGGATTGCATCTCAATGTAAAGAAAACAAAAATCCTCACCACTGGAACAATAAACAACTTTCTTATCAATGGAGAAAAGACTGACGTTGTCAAGGACTTCATTCTTGGATCAACCATTAACACATTGCATTAGGCAAATCTACTATACAAGACCTTTTTCAAGTGTTGAAGAGCAAAGATGTCAGCTTGAGGACTTATGCTTGACATTAGGTATGAGGAAAAAATCAGAGTGGGAGAGTCTTTTCCTCCTGAAATTTACAATCTAACAGTTGGGGCTTATTGTATGTTTATGGAGTATATGAGGCTCTAGACTTTTTCATAATCAAAGATTTTCTTCAAGACTGTTGGGATCCTTACTATCTGTCTTCTCCCCCCACACTCACCAACTTCTGGGGAATGATTCCATGATGTGGAGGGTGGGTGTTGTCATGAGTTATCACACAAAAGATTTTAAGCTGAAAGTTATTGAAATGGTTATCAAGGGAACTAGCTCTGCCCCTCAACAATGTATGTCCATAATAATACTCTAGGGTAAGGGGACAAAAATAAATCAATTCCTAGTCCCTGTAAGTCTAGTTGTGGGTAGAGAACGTACCACAGCAAGCCACACTATACACCACCTACAGCTTTATAGAGGCCATAACATTTAAAGAAGTGTCAAGCTTAGCTATGTTTGGCTAAAACAAACCGTTGCTGGGCAAGCCAGGAAACACCAGTTGTTGTTGTCAAGTGCTGTTGAGTTGGTTCTGACCCAAAGCCACTCTTTAGAGGATTTCCAAGGAGTGACTGGTGTGCTTGAACCACAAATCTTGAAGTTCAAACTGACTTTGCAGTCTAGTGCATTAACCCATAGCATCACACAAGGACTCCAAGAACACCAGTAGGACTGTCTACTAATACAGACATTTGATTTCCCTAAAGGCAGCCTGATTAGCTTTCTGTCTTCTGGCCCCTTTTCTTCATATTTCAGAATATATGTTTCTTGATATTTGGCATAAAAGATGCATTTATTGCACATTACGGACAACAAAACTGTGGCTACATTATTACATAACCAGATGACAATAATGACAAAATATCAAGCTGCCTTCACAGTCCTTACTGAATATTGAAACCTATTAAGTGAAATCAGCTGCATTCATTTCATGTGTGGAGAACTTACACTGCATTTTTTATTATGGAATGAAAGGACAAAGGAATCGATAATAATAATAAAGCCACCCTAATGAAATCAGTAACTACAAAATAATAATACTTTCCTTTATTACCTGCTAGTGTAGAGAATAAAAACGTAGGTACTAGCATTTGACTGAATTTGAATTCTAAATTCTTAATTTATTAGCAGTGTGAAACAGAACATCTGTAAACATTGTTTTCTTCTTCTTGAAATGGGAATAATCTTTATAAAAAGTATTTAATAAAATATATTTAAATGTCATAATAATGTGCATGAAACATATAAAATATTAAATATTAGCTACTGAAACAGTTTTATATTTTAATGTGACCTGTAATTATAATATTTTAAAATTTGAATGTTATCATTTGAAATGCTTATGCCATATCTAATTATAAAGGAACCGACCTCTCAAAGAAGAATATTTTCTATTTTTAACAATAATTTTCCATTCTGTATTTTTAAAAGTATTTAAAAGAAATATTTTGAATACTTCCCTGTGTATTTTCATGTATTCTACGACTCTGTGTATTGTCAACCTTTAAGGCAATATTCTAATATTTGTCTTAGTTTAGAGAAATTAAGAAGAAATTATATGTCTTTTGGTAAATGAGGATTTTCCTGAGTTACATTTTTCTCATTCTTAGATATTATACAATAGTACTACATTCTGGACATTTTCAGTCATGGTTATTTTTAGGGGCTGTCTAGTTGGTTCCAACTCATAGCAACCCTATGCACACAGAATACAATATTGCCTGGTCCTGTGTCATCCTTATTCTGGTCTTTATATTTGAGCCCATTACTGCTACCACTATGTCAATCCATCTCACTGAGGTCTTTCTCCTTTCTGCTGACCCACCAATATGATGTCCCTATCCAGGGACTGGTCCTGATAACAAGTCCTGAGTATGAGAGACAAAGTCTCACCATCCTGGTTTCTAAGGATCATTCTGGCTGTATTTCTTCCAGCACAGATTTGTTTGTTCTTCTGGCAGTTCATGACACTTTAAATATTCTTCTCTAGCACCATAATGCAGATGTATTCATTGTCCAATTTTCATATGCATATGAAGTTATTAAAACTACCATGGCTTGGGTCAGATGCACTTTAGTCCTCAAGCTGACGTCTTTGCTCTTCAACACTTTAAAGAGGTCTTGTGCAGCAGATTTGTCAGAGAGTTGGTAGCGTGGTAGGCTGTTGAAAACTAAATGCTATTCTATGTTTCTGAATTGTGTTGGTGTTTTTGTCTGTTTTGTTTAGTGGACAATAAACTTGATTAGACTCAAATTGTAAACACTATCTCTTTAGCTAGATGCTGTTCTGAACATGTGTGGTTCAGGGTCAGAGAAAAATTTGGACAAAGTTTTAAAACAAAATTTGTACTTCCTATCTGGCTTTCTTTGGGACTCTCTCCTCACTTCTCATCATTTGCGAGGCTCTAGATTCTCTCTTCTTAGTCTCCAGATCAGAAAAATTAAATAAACAAATAATTTTTACAAAGATTATTCCCATTTCAAGATGAAGGAAACAATGCTTAGAGAGGTTCGTTTCACACAGCTAATAAGAAAGATTATGTAAGGCTTTAGACACCATTATCCATTGCCATCCAACACTCACAGTGACCCTATGTTTCTCAGACTGTAAATCTTTATGGAAGCAGACAACTTCATCTTTTTCTCAGGGAACAACTGGTGGGTTTGAGCTGCCATTTTTGTGTTTGCTGTCCAATGCTTTCCTACAGTATCACCTGTCTTAAGTCAAAACGTTATTTGAATATGAGAAATTCATTCTAGGCCATTCTTTTCTTCCAAGTTTTAACTGTCACACACAATCTCCCCTATAGAATTCATTCCCCAGTGTGCCTTCGATCTTTTTTCCTTTGTATTTTCTTGAGAATTTGTAGTGTCATCTACAGGAGGTTCTGTCCAACAAAATCAAAAGGGAATTCTTCTTGTGGATTTTTATTCCCCATCTACTGAATCAATAACATGCATTTCTGGTGGTTCAAACCAATCAGCTGCTTCTTGGAAACCCTATACAGGGTCGCTATGAGTCAGAACCAACTCAGCAGCACTTAACAACATTCATTAAATCAATAGCTTGCATTGCTTCCAGGGAAGAGTAGATAGAACCTAAATTATCAGGACCATTGAACTTTAAATTAGGCTAATTATGTGTTGTTAAGTCCAGGTCCTGCACCTTTCTCACAATTGTTGTTACACTTAAGCCCATTACTGCGGCCACTGTGCCAATCTATCTGGTTAGGGGTATTCCTCTTTTTCTCTGACCCTCGACATTAACAAGTATAACATCCTTCTCCAGTCATGGTGCCTTCTCCAGGGATTGGTCCAAAGGATGAGAGATAAAATCTTCCCACCCTGGCTTTTAAGGATCATTCTGGTTGTACTTCTTCCAAAACAGAGTTCTTTGTTATTCTAGTAGTCCATGGTACTTTTAATATTCTTCTCCAACACATAACTCAAAGGCTATGTATGGTCCATCATAAATCAATAGTTTTAAAAGACTGATTTTATTAAACTGGCTTTAGTAAGAAAATAAAGAATTTACAAAAATCCTCTTAGCCTGCCTTAATCTATCAAGAACTTTGCTGATTATCAAACCACAAAGTTTTCCTAACAGCGTTTGAAACTACCAGCTGTTCTGCAGGAGAAAGATGAAGCGTTCTGCTTCCGTAAAGATTTACAGCCTCAGAAACCCTGTACAGTGTCGCTATGAGTCGGAACTGACTCTACTCCACAGCACGTAACAACAATAGCATAATGAGAGAGATGTGGTTTATGATGACAACAGCTTTTCTAAGACAATTAAAGGAAATGAATTGAAAGAAGTAGGCACAAGTAGAGAAGAGTGGAGGGAATCAGATTAGAATCACAAACAAGTTGTTGATGTTAAGTGCCACTGAGTCAGTTCTGATTCATAGCAACTCGGACTAGGGTTTCTAAGGAGCAGCTGCTGAGTTTGAAAGGACAACCTTGTAGATCAAACCGACCTTGAGGTCAAGTGTTTATCCTAGGTCACCACACCAGGACTCCATAAACAAGTTGGTACCCTGAAGTATAGAGTTCACTCTCTGCCCATAGTTTCTCTATGACAACCAAAGATAGGTGGAACTAGAATGCAAGTTTAGAATGCTCTGCCTCTGTTCATATCCAAAATAGTATAGGAGCTGTAAAGTAGCCTTAGGGAAAGGAAGTATTTATGCACAAATTGCCATTCCCAGTTGTCTCCAGCCTGAGCATAGCAGATAAGAGGTTCAGTAAATACTTTGTGCCATAATTGAGAGGCACAGGATTCCTCAGAGGACAAGTTCACCGAAGAAACCTGAGGTTAGAACAAGAAGCCTTTAGATAACAGGAAACTCATCACCAGAGGCAACAGCAAAGTTCATAGCTATCTGCTATGCATCTTTACACACCATTCTAGGCCCAGTAAACATTACTCAAACCTTATCAGGTGTCAGTGAGAATGGCAAGAGAGAAAACCAGACTAGCCTTTTAGTACTGTGTGGCACTGTAGAAAAAGCACTGGATTGCTAACCAAAAGGTCAGTGGTTCAAACCCACCAGCTGCTCCTCGGAAACCCTACACATGGTCTCTATGAGTTAGAACTGCCTCTACCTCAGTACTTAACAACCACAAAAACACCCAGGAAGGTCCAGAAGAATAGCAGTTGCCTCAGAGACCTACCTCTCCTATCATTGTCATACTATCAAATTTATTTCTACATTTCTATAGGAAGATGATAAGAAGAAAGGGAATTGGGAAAAAGCTCAAAAACAAATTAAACCCCAGAGATTTTTTTTTAATGCTAGAAAATTTTTAAATGGTGCTCAATGAGATGATATTCTACTTTTTACCGGCTTTATTTCTGTCATTCTTCCTGAAAGATTAAAACCCACTGCCATAAAGTTGATTCTGACTCATAGTAATCCAATAGGACAGAATCGAACTGCTCCTTAGGGTTTCTAAAACTGGAAATCTTTAGGGGATCACATTGCTTCATCCTTTTCCCATGAAGTCACTGAATTGCCAACCACGTGGTTAGCAGCCTGATACTTAACCCACAGCTCCATTAAGACTCTGCTGAAAGATTGGGCGGTTATAGTAAGGGCTCAATGTCTGATTACTGATTTGGCTTGCAAACACTCTTTGATTCGATGCCCTACCACTTTGACTCAACAATTCTACTGCACAAATGTATCATGAAGATTTACTCATACAAAAATGAAAAAAATATATTTTTAAAGATGTTTGAAGCATAGGCTGTTGTTGCTATTTGTTAAAAGTTCTGAAAAAATATCAGAGTTTGGGCTAATAAATTGTGATGTATGCATAAAAATTCATGATAATGCAGCCATTTAAAATGAGGTAGATTTATAAGTGTTGGTATAAAAAAAATCTCTGAAGTATATTAAGTAGGAAAAGGAAGGGAATAGGATTTAATTTTTATATATTCCTGTTTATGTAAAGCCCTGGGCTGCTAACCACAAGGTTGGTGGTTCAAACCCACTAGCTGCTACTTGGAAACCCTATACAGGGTCACTAGAAGTCAGAACTGACTTGACGGCAATTAATAGCAACAACAACACATACTTACAAAATCCTGGTGTAAGCTAACCACAAGGTCAGTGATTCAAACCTTCCAGCTGCTCCTTGGAAACCCTATAAAGGGTCTCTATGAATTAGAACCAACTCGACAGCATTTAACAACAACATATACTTACATCCATAAAACTAGATACACATCTTTATCTTGGGATAAAGATGGGGGAGATTTTTTTTCACTTTAAATTCTTTTTACTATTGATATTTTGTGTGTGTGTGTGTGTTTTTTAAGAAAGCATTGATTTTATAATGAAAAAATGGAATTCATGTCTCAAGCCTCTTCCTCAATATTCCAATGGGGAAAAAATAGATCTGAGGATGGAGTCTTTAATATAGATTTCTTTTTTAATGTTTACCATTACCAAAAAAATATATTTTTTTATAGAACTATTTGGGGAAAACTCATCTAGAGATGAAAACAACAACATTTAGCTCCTATCTTTATATAGATACCAGAGTTTATTCCTTATCTGGTGTTTTTCCTTTCAAAGACTGGGGGGTGAAGGGTGGTTTCGGTAAAGAAGACAGATTGCATTCGTTTATTTATTTATTTTGAAGTACGAAGGCCTACAATCTTCTCTGATACAGAAACCCACAGTAGAGAAATGACAAAATGATTTGGTGAAGGTGATCATCCTGAGAAGATAAATAGACTTTAAAATTGTTTTGGCCTGAAAAATCAATTCAGTGTCTGTGGGCTTCACAGGAGGAAAATCACCTGTGCTGAGGAAAATATTATTTTTGCCTCTGAGGGAACCAAGTCAACATCAGGGAGGAAGGGAGCCTTTTGGAAGTGATGACCCTTCCCTTTAACTTAGAATGAAATTTTGCAGAGAAATAGGGAACCTGTAGTTATTTTTTCAATACTGAATTAAAACATCATCCTTTATCACTCGTTCAGTTGCAGACACTACTCACTTGGTTATATAGGGTATTGGTGTTGTTAGGTGCCATCGACTCAGCTCTGACATATGGCCACCCTTTGTACAACAGAAGGAAACATTGTCCCATTGTGTGCCCCCTCACAATTGTTGTCTTACATAGAATGTATATGCTATGGAGTCCTGGTGTGGCACTGTAGGATAAATGCCCAACCACAATGTTGGTTTGAGCTAAAGGTCCATGGTTCAAACTCACCAGCCACTCCTCGAAACCCTATACAGGGCCACTATGAATCGGAACCAAATCCAGGGCACTTAACAACAACAACAACAATATATTGTATATGGAGTCCTGGTGTGGTGCTTTAGGATCAGTACTGGACTGTGAATCACAAGGTCAGCAGTTCAAACCCACCAGCTGCTCCTCAGAAAACCCTGTACAAGGTCACTATGAGTTGGAACTGACTCAACAGCACTTAACAACAACAACAGCATGGGATACTTGGTGTAGGATAAGCACTGGACCACAAGGTTGATTTGAATAGCAAGGTCAGCAGCTCAAACCCACCAACTGCTCCTTAGAAACCCTATACAGGGCCGCTATGAGTAGGACCCAACTTGACTGCACTTAACAATAACAAAACCCAATGTAGAGTTCTGATGTGACACTGTATGATAAGCACTGGGCTTCTAACTGCAAGGTTAGGCAAATCAAACTCACCAGCTGTTCCTTGGAAACCCTATATAGAGTAACTATTAGTCAGAACTGACTTGATGGTACTTAACAACAACATATCCTATATAGGTTACTTAGAATAGACAGGGAAAAAGCTGTCTTAAACTGATGTCCTGATAAATATAAACAAAACATAAAAAAATTTTGAAAGTGACAAAATAGGAGATAAATATGCAGAAAGAAGTGTCAGCTACGTGAACACTCTCCATGTCTTCAGTGTCAAGAGTCAGCCTCCTTCAGCTTTCTCCTCCAGTTTGGGTGATCGGTGGGAAGAATAGGGACCCAGGTAGTACAGTGCTTAAAAAGCCTGGCTGTTCACTCAAAGGTCAGTGGTCCCAACCCACCAGCCTCTCTGTAGCAATCTGCTTCTATAAAGGTTTACAACCTAGAGACTCTATGGGGGCAGAACACCCTGTCTTATGGGGTTGTTATGAGTTGGAATCAACTGGGTAGCTGTGGGGTTTGGGTTTGGTGGTTAGAACAATTATAAATTTTTTTGTAAGGAGCAGACAGAAACATGATAGTCCTGCAGCAACTTCTGGATAAAGGCTAGTCTTGTGATGGACACTCAGGTTGGAACCAGTTAAGTTCTTGGAGTGAAAAGTGTCAGAATAGGAATTTGGGGCAGGGCAGGGATAAAGATTTGGAGTAACCAAAAAATTGTTCAAGTGATCTATTATAAAACAACAAATTATTGGGCAACTCTGAAATGAACTGTGAGTTTAACAAGGAAGATAAGAAAGATATTAATATCTAGAACATCTATCAGTTAATATCTATTAACATCTCCTATTGGCAAGTGCCACCCTTATTTTCTCATCTCATTAATATTATCCATGTGAGGTAGGCGTAGCTATTTTTATAGATGAGAGATCAGAGTCAGAGTTAAGTAAGCCCCTTGCTTACTTAACTCTGAGCGAAGCTTCAGACGCACCTTAACCTGTACTGAAGCCTGTGCTTTACTGAGTACAGCAGGCCATCTGTCTGTTACAGCAGGCACTCAGAAAGCTCGTGGTCAGTCTGCCTTTGCCAATGGCCATCTTTGTTAGTTGCCATCAAGTTGGCAGTTGACTCATGTTCATGGTGACCCTATGTACAAAAGGGTGAAACATTGCCCGTTCCTGTACCAGCTTCATCATGTTTAATATGTTGAGTGTGGCCATTGGGTTGTTGTTCTTAAATGCCATCAAATCATTTCTGAATCAAAGCAATCCTGTTTAGGGTTTCTTAGGAGCAGCTGGTGAGTTTGAACCACTGACCTTATGGTTCAAATTGACCTTGTAGTCGAGTACTTATCTTACACGTGTTATTGTTTAAGTGCTGTTGAGTTGGTTCCAACCCATAACAACTCTGTATAGGGTTTTCAAGGAACAGCTGGTGAGCTTGAACTGCTGACCTTGTGCTTGAAACTGAACTTGCAGTCCAGCACATTAACCCACAGAGCCACACCAGGTCTTCTATGTGGTACCCTCCAATCTAGGGGACTCATCTTTAGCATAATATAGGATAATAATCTGTTATATTCTATATGATTTTCAGAAGCTAATTTTTGGAAGTAGATTACTAGATCTTTCTTTTTAGTCTAGGATCTCCACAGAAACCTGTCCACTATGAGGGATCTTGGCTTATGCTTATGTGCCGTGGAGTCAGTTCTGACTCATAGCGACCCAGTACAGGGTTTCCTAGGCTGTAAGTCTTTACGGGAGCAGAAAACTTCGTCCTTCTCCTGCGGAACAACTGGTAGTTTTGAACTTCTGACCCTGAGATTAGTAGCCTGGTTCGTAACCTGGTAGCGTAGTGGTTACGAATCGGGCTGCGAACTTTAAGGTCAGCGGTTCGAAACTACCAGCTGCTCCGCGGGAGAAAGATGAGGCTTTCTACTCCCGTAAAGATTTACACCCTCGGAAACCCTGTACAGGGTCGCTATGGGTCGGAACCGACTCGACGGCACTTAACAACAACAACAACAACACTACCAGAGCTCCTTGGTATTTAAAATACTGGTGGCATACCTTCTAGGATCATAGCAACCCTGAAGCCATTAGAGTACTACAAACTGATGGCTGGTGGTAGCTACCATCTTTGCTCTTGACATGTCAAGAATTTATCTCCTCTTCTTCTGCTTCCATTTTCCATTGCTCATGGACCCCAACCCCAGCATTTGAAATTTCATTTTTATCCTAATAGCAAACTTGAGAGATAACTTGTTTATAGGTAAATTTCATAGATAAAGAAAAGCAAACTTAAAGGTCAATTTAGTGTCCAAAAATGATGTTTGGTATTACTGAGTAAAGGTATTCTAGAATTTAAATCTGGGAAAGGCTTTTTGGCTTGAACTGGTAACAGAAAAGACTAGAATTTAGATGTTGGAACTATTGTGCAGAGAGTTTAATTTCCACTAGATGGCACTGTAAAAAATGCTTTGAAAAAGTACTAGGGCTTCCTCTGGGAGAGCTGAATTTCCTATTCAGCAAATGCTTTGCCCTCAAGGGAGTCCTGGGACCCAGTTCTCCAGAGTGACTGGTATTCCAGTTTTTGCTTAGCCAGTTTGCTGTTCTTTATCACCTTGTTGGGAAGGGGACTGTGAATGATTTATCACTAATGACTCATCACTTAATGAAAATTACCAGTTATTAATGTTTAAAACTTTGGAAATTTGCTTCACTCCAGACTTTGGAGTGAAGTACTTAGCTGTCTTGTATGGCATTCCTTCTGAACCTGGAAGTCATGCCCCTGGTGGAAATTTCCCCAAGTCAATAACTGGACTGTCAATTTACTTTGACTGTGGAAAAAATTGTGTGGTCTGTGAGCTTTATTCTTGGAAGAGGCCCTGTTACTTCTGGAACCAGATCACCAAGTCAGAGAGGTCTTGTCCTCAATTCAAACTGTTATTGTATCTGTGGATAACCCAGATGACGATTTTGCTAGTTCCCAGTCATATGTAAAAATCATTTGTATTGTTCAGGTACTATTTTAAAAATATTTTATATTATTTGATACCAATAACATCAGCTTTCTCACCTTGGTGACTTTGACTAAATACTCTTATTTTCTGTTTTCTTCAAAAAGGGAACATAATATGTAACTCTCTACATTATACTCACATCCCAGTTTAATGATTACTTTTCCAATACCTCCACATTAGGTTAGAACCCATTGTCATATTTTTCTCTTAGCAATCTGCACTTTGCACATTTATCACTTAACTGTTGTTGTTTCCAAGACATCAAATATTTTTGAGAGCAAAAAGCCTCATCTTTCTTCCATGGAGCAACTGGTGGCCGTGAACACTCACTATGTGGTTTGCAGTCCAGTGCCTATCATATGGAGTCAGCATGGTCCCCTTTTAACTAATTATCTGCAATACTTAAAACATGTCTCTTATACCTCGTTGATCCAATGGACCTTTTGTGCAGTAATCTTTTCTGTTTTGTCTCACACTAATTCCTCACAGCCTGCCATTCCCTTCCATATATCTCACTGCTGTAGAGTCATATTCTGTCTCATAACCACTCTATAGAGCAGAGTGGATTGTCCCATACAGTTTCCAAAGTTGTAAATTTTTACTGAAACAGACATCTTTCTCCCACAGGGGGCTGATAGATTGGAACTACGTATGTAGCTTTTGGTTAGCAGTGAAATGCTTTAACAACTGTGCCACTAGGACTCCTTACCTTCCACATAAACCAAAAAAACCCACTGTCATCCAGATGATTTTGACTCATAGTGACCCTATATAGGGTTTCTGAGATGGTAAATCTTAATGGGAGCAGACAACCTCAGCTTTCCTTTGCATAGCAGCTAATGGGTGTGAATTGGTAATCTTGCAGTTAGCAGTCCAGAGCTTATGCTATAGTTTTCATTGTTGTTAAGTGAGGTCAAGCTGACTCATTGTTGTTAAGAGAGGTTCTGACTCAGAGTGATCCTGTATTAGGTTTCTGAGGATGTAAATTTTAACAAGGAGCAGAAAGCCTCATCTATATATTCTATGGTGTTGTGTGTGCTAAGTGTCATAGAGTTGGTTCTGACTCATAGTGACGTTGGATAATGTTTCCAAGGAGTGATTGCTGAGTTTGAAACACTGACCTTTCAATTAGGAGTCCAGTGCTTATCTGACAGAGCCATACTAGGATTCCTAATCCTTGTTGTTGTTAAGTGTCATCAAGTCAGTTCTGACTCAAAGCAATCCAGTATGAAGTTTCCAAGAAGCAGTTGGTGGGTTTGAACTGCTGACCTTGTGGTTAGCAGTCCAGTGCTTATCCTACAGCACCACACCAGAAGTCCTTTATATACTATTGCTGTTGGTATTAAGTGCCATTGAGTCAGTTATGACTTATAGCAACCCTGTATAGGGTTTGCAAGGAGTAGTCTGTGGAGTTGAATCGCCGTCCTTGCAATTAACAGTCTAGTGCTTATCCTACAGCACCAAACCAGGACTCCATTGAAGTAGTCAAAGACTACATTTTACTTGGATCCTCAATCAACACTCATGGAAGCTGTTGTTGTTAAGTACTGTCCGAAGTATGACTCATAGTGACCCTGTAGAGGGTTTCCAAGGAGTGGCTGGTGGATTTGAACCATTGACTTTGTGGTTAGCAGTCCAGTGCTTACCTTACAGCGCCACACCAGGACTCAACTATATACTATTTTTGTTAAGTATTATTGAGTTGGTGCCAAATCATACCGACCCTATATATTGTTTCCAAGGAGCAGCTGTTGGGTTTGAACTGCTGACCTTGAGGTTAATAGTCCAGTACTTATCCAATAGCATATAGAGGTATATAGAGGTATATATTATATATGTTATAAGGAGTTCTGGTAGCGTAGTGGTTATAAATCGGGCTGCGAATTGCAAGGTCAGCAGTTCGAAACTACCAGCTGCTCCGCAGGAGAAAGAGGAGGCTTTCTGCACTTGTAAACATTTACAGCCTTGGAAACCCTGTTTAGGGTTGCTATGGGTCGGAACTGACTCGACGGCACTTAACAACAACAACAAATTGTATATGTTGTTGCTGTTAAGTGCTGTTGAGTCCTTTAAACTTACAGTGTCTGGTGAGTTTGAACCACAGAACTTTTGGATCAAACTGACCTTGAGGTGGAGTGCTTTTCCTACGGCACTACACCAGGACTCCTCCTCTCTCTCTCTCTCTATATATAT
>NW_006408590.1:4770718-4771780 GCF_000296735.1 Chrysochloris asiatica | reverse complement strand
AAATAACAATATATAATATAACATTAATCCACAGTCCCACACTAGGAGTATATATATATACTCCAGAGATATATATACTCTGGTGTGGAACTGTGGGTTAATGTGCTAATGTGCTGTACTGTAAAGTTGGTTTTGAACGACAGGGTTGGAGGTTCAAGCTCACCATTCACTCCTTTATAAACCTATACAGGGTCATTATGGTTCAGAACCAACTGGACAACACTTAACAACAACAAAAATGTATTCTATATGTTGTAGTCTAAGTAATGGACTATTGACCCCAAGGTCAGCAGTTCAAACCCACCAGCTTCATTTCATAAAGAATATATAGGGTTGCTATGAGTTGGAATTGACTTAATGACACTTAACAACATATTGTTATTGTTAAGTGCCGTCAAGTCAGCTCCAACCCACAGTGACCCTGTGCAGGGTTTCCAAGAAGCAGTTGGTGAAGTTGAATGGCTGAACTTGCAGTTCAAATGACTTTGTAATCTGGTGCATTAACCCACAGTGCCACACCAGGACTCCTAACAACATATAGAGGTATATATATATATATTCTTTGGAGTCCTGATTTGGCACTGTGGGTTAATGTGCTGGTCTGCAAAGTTGGCTTGAATTGCAAGGTTGGTGGTTAAAGCTCACCAGCTTCTTCTCTGAAAGTCTATACAGGGTTGCTATGAGTTGTAACTGACTCGATGGTACTTGACAACAACAAAAATATATTCTATAGTATATAGGATATTCTTACCCTGCAGCACCACACCAGGACTCCATACATCAAAGACCTTCTCAAGTGACAGGTATTCCCCAGACAACTGGACAAAAGAGGCTAACACACATATTTCATCCTCTTCAGCTGTCTGTGGAGTAACTATCACTTACGGAGGTTGCTGACATGTATTTACAGGGTATATTTAGCTTTGAGAGAAAAATAGAATCCCATAGTGGCAAGATGAGATGTACAGTTTCCTGGTAAATGAACAGGGAAATTGTCTCCTAGAGAGTATGTGTGAGAGCCAAGAAAAAAGTGCTTCTTGTTGTTGTCAGGTGCCATCAAGT
>NW_006408590.1:4764849-4767913 GCF_000296735.1 Chrysochloris asiatica | reverse complement strand
TTCGTACATTCTATATTCTGATTTTCAATGGATGTTTAAAGCTGTTTCTCTTCATTTTAATTTGTGGCCCATTAGCAAATGAAGGTTCTGTGAGCTTTTCTCTACTTGGAGGAGGCATTTTTTTTTTTTTCCCAGTCACATTCTGAGTGCCTTCTCACCTTCCGGTCCTGTATCTGACAGTGTTTTTCTGCTATTCACAGAGTTTTCAGTGACGAGCGATTCGGAAGTAGTTTGTCACTCTTTCTTCCTAGTCTGTCTTTGTTTGGAAGCTTATCTGAAACCTGTCCACCATGGGTTACCCTGCTGGTTATTTAAAATACCGGTGACATAGCCCTCAGAATCACAGCAATTCAAACCACCACAGCACGACAGACGAGTGGCGGTTTTGTGGTCGCTGTTAAAGAAGAAATCTCCTTGTGCTCAAAGGCAGGATTTCTGTCCTAGGATGTCAATCAAGAGGCAGAAGTGCAGCAGGGTGACAGGGTTGTAATGAGTTACTTTGGGCTGCGTTTGTGTGTCTCTAAGTTGGTCGACATCGCCTCAAAGCCATGATCCAATACCTAAACCTGGATGGTGCCCTTGCGGGGTAAGTAGGACAGCTTGGCTGGCCGCTGCAGTCTCTTCCCGCTAGGCAGTGTTTCCCCCCCCCCCCCCCATTCGACCTCTCACTCCGCCTCTTTGTGGTCTGGGTTTCATTTAACACTTCCACCAGGTCTGTGCAGTTCTCACACATCCTTCAGCCTCCACCTCCCCCTCCATTAGTGCTTATCTTTGTGTTATTTAAACTGAATACCAATTCAATGATTGTCCATTTGAACATATTAAAGTACATTTATTACTGTTGGGTTCTTGGATCCAATAATGATTAGGCAACTGATTTCTAAATTTTATTTCAATTATAGTTTTGATATGATAAATTTACAATTTTTTTTAGCCAGAACTTGTTTTGTTGTTTTGTTTTTAATTAATATATTGTTTGTGCCTTAGAGAACGTCTGAAGAGAATTTTGTACTGATGCAAAGGAAAGAACACTGGAATACTAGTCAGGGAAGTAGGCTGGCTTTGTGATCTCATTGAAGCCACCTGCTATCTCTGAGCCTCAATTTCCTCAACTGTGAAATGAAAACTTTACTTTACAGGTATGGTGTATTCAGCAATTTCTTTTCTTTTCTTTTTTTAAAGCTTAGTTTTAGAAACCCATTTTATTGTGAAATATACCATGTAATCAGAAAAGGGCACAAACACACATATACAGTTTGATGAGTTGTTATTAAATGAATGCACATTTAACTTCACCCCAGAATAAAGCATAGAACCCTTCCAAATACTATCCTGCATAGGGTCTTGTACCATCCCCACCATTGTTGCTACATTTGAGTCCATTCTGCTGTCATGTTTCAGTCCATCTTACTGGGGGGTGGGGTGGTGGTGTCTCCCTCTTTTATGTTGATCCCTCCATATTACCAAGCATGACATCCTTCTTCAGGGACTGGTCCCTCCTGATAACATGTCCTAAGTATGAGAGATGAAGTCTCTCCATCCTTGCTCCCAAGAAGCATTCTGACTGTAGTCTTTCAACCCTGATTTGCTTGTTCTTTTGGCAGTCTATGGTACTTTTAATGTTCTTCTCTAACACTATAATTCAAATGCATCAATCTTCTTTATTTACTGTCTGATTTTCGCATGCATATGAGGCAATTGAGTATACCATGGCTTGGTTCAGGCACACATTAGTGCTCAAACTGATGTTTTTGCTCTTTGACACTTTAAATAGGTCTTGTGTAGCAGATTTGCCTAAAACAATAAATCATTTGATTATTTGACTGCTGCTTCAACGGATGTTCATTGTGAATCCAAGCAAGATGAAATATTTAATAACTTTAATCTTTTCTCAGTTTATAATGATGTTATTTATTGGTCCAGTTGTGAGGATTTTGTTTTCTTTACACCAAACTGAAATCAATAAAGAAGGCTGTAGACTTTGATCCTCATCAAAGAGTATTTTAAGTCCTCTTAGCTTATGGGAAGCAAGACTGCATCATTTGCATACCCAGTCTGATGCCACATTCTTCATATATCCATCTTCTCAGATTATTTGTTCAGCGTACGTCTTGAATAAGGATGCAGCCCTGGTGCACAACTTTCCTGATTTTAAATCATTCAGTATCCCCGTGTTCTGTTCACTAGCAAAGTTGTATCATCTGTATATTGCAGGTTGTGAATGACTCTTCTTTCAATTTCAATGCCACATTCTTCTTCATATAATCTGACTTCTTTAATTATTTGATCAACACACAGATTGAGTAAATATAGTGAAAGGATACAAACCTGTGCACACCTTTCCTATTTCAAGCAATTTAATATCACCTAGTTCTTTAAGAATGACTGTCTCTGTCTATGTACAGGTTCCTCATGAACATAGTTAAGTGTTCTGGAATATCCATTCTTTGCAATATGATCCATAGCTTGTCATGATCCACACTGTCAAGTTTATCTTTGCGTAGTCAATAAAGCATAAGTAAGCATCTTTCAGGTATTCTCTGATTTTAGCTGAGATCTATCTGATGTCAGCAATGATATCCCTAGTTCCATGTCCTCTTTTTTTAAATTTTTTATTAATGTTTTATTGTGAATTATGTGATAGTTTACATGGGAGAACATTAGTTTTACATTCATCCTATGGTATACCATTTCATTGCCATGGTTACAATCCCCTCCATGCATCATCAAGCAACCAAAGGGTATATCCCCTCGCGCCGCCCCTCCCGCCCCACATCCCTAGTATTCAGCACACAGCCCCTCTCCCTTTCTGGGTCTAAAGTCCCCAGCTGCTCCATCTCTTCACATCATCGTCTCTGCCTCCATCTCAGGCATCACTACTTCTCTGGGTAGGATCCCGCTCTCTGCTTTTCTCCCTTCATGGTCCCAGGGACCTCCGCTCCTAGACTACAAAGTTAATAACTCCCCTCCTTGCTACAAAACATCTACCTTTACATTTCCAACCCTCACAATCAGTCCTGATAACAATTATTCACTATTGTATCACAAGAGACCTATCCGCATT
>NW_006408590.1:4761352-4764659 GCF_000296735.1 Chrysochloris asiatica | reverse complement strand
ATGGAGGGAGTAGGAATGATCCTTGTTGTAAAGATTTGCTCCCTCTTGTTAGGCGGTTTCTTACACTGCCCTCTGTCATCCCCTCTCCTGGTAATTACATGTGATCTCATGGCTTTGAATGGAAGCTGTACTCACTGACTTGTTGTTGTTAGTGTTATTGTTAGGCACCATCGAGTCAGTACCGAATCATAGGGACCTTATGCACAACAGAACGAAACACTTCCTGATCCTGCGCCAACCTCACTACTGTTGCCACACTTGAGTTGATGCTGCCACTTATCTATCTTGTTGGGGTCTTCCTGTTTTTCTATCACCCTCCTCCTTACCAAACATGATGACCTTCTCTATTGAATGGTCCCTCCTGACAATATATCCGAAGTATGAAAGACGAATTTTGGCCATCCTGGTCTCCAAGGAGCACTCTGGCTGCACTTTATCCAAAATGGATCTATTGGTTCTTTTGGCAGCCCATAGGTGCCATCAACACCATAACTCAAAAGCATCAATTCTTCTACGGTCTTCCTTATTCACTGTCCAGCTTTCGCATGCACATGAAGTTATTGAAAACACCATGGCTTGGGTCAGGCTCACCTTAGTCCTCAAGCTGACATCTTTGCTCTTCAACCCTTTAAAAGGGTCTTGTACAACAGATTTACCTAATGCAATACGTTGTCTGATCTCTTGACTGTTGCTTCAATGAGTGTTGATAGTTGATCCAAGAAGAACGAAGTCCTTGAAAACTTCAATCTTTTCTTCATTGATATGAATGTTGTTTATTGGTCCAGTGGTGAGGATTTTTGTTTTCTTCCCATTAAGATGTAACCCATACCGAAGGCTGTGCTCTTTGATCTTCATCAGTAAATGTTTGAAGTCCTCTTCACTTTCAGCAAGCAAGGTTGTATCATCTGCATATCGTAGGTTGTTAATGAGTCTTCCTCCAAACCTGATGCCATGTTTTTCTTCATAGAACCCAGCTTCTCGTATTATTTGCTCAGCATACAGGTTGAATAAGTTTGGCGAAAGAATACAACCCTGTCGCACACCTTTCTTAAGTTTAAACCATTCAGTGTTCCCATGTTCTGTTTGAACAACTGCCTCTTACTTCTAATCAATAGAATGTGGCAAAAGTGATGGAACATCACCTCTGTGGTTAGGCTACAAAAGGCTGTGCTTTTTATCATTTTAACACTCTCTCTCTACCTCAATCTCCTTTACTTTGAAGAAGCAATATGCCATGTTGGGAGAACCTACGTGGTTCTTCACCAGTGAGAGACCTAGGCCCTTAATTCAAAAACTCTTGAAGAATTGAATCCTACCAAAAAATATATAGGTAAAATTGGAAGTGGATCTTTCCCCTTTGAGTCCTCAGATGAGATCCTGCCCGGGTATGTTGTTTGCAGCCTTCTGAAAGGGAAGCCCACATGGTTCCTCACCCATGGTTTGGGAAGCCCACTGGGTGATGAACCTAGGCCCTTAATTAAAAAATTCTTGAGGAATTGAATCCTAACAAAAAACATGCATGTAAACTCGGAAGTGGATCCTTTCCCAATTCAGTTCTCGATTATATCCTGCCCAGTATCTTGACTGTAGCCATCTGAGAGTCCATGATGTGTTGTTGTTGTTGTTGTTAGGTGCCCTAGAGTTGATTCTGGCTCATAGTGACCCTATGGCACAACATTCTGCCAGGTCCTGTGCCACCTTCACAGTGATTGATACATTTGAGTCCCTTGCTCATGAAGCATGGTACCCAACTAAGTTATGTGTCAATTCTTAACTGACACATAGGAACTGAGACAATAAATGCATATTGTGTTGAACTCCTAGGTTTTGAAATAATGTGTTTTATGGTTGCTGTTGTTAAGTGCAGTGGAGTTGGTACCAACTCATAACAATTCTGTATAGGGTTTCCAAGGAGCAACTGGTGAACTTGAACAACCAACCATGTGGTTCAAAGTGACCTTGCAGTCCAGCACATTAACCCACAGTGCCACACCAGGAAAGTAATTAATACAAGTGGTTTTCAAAATGACTTACGGCCTTAGGCATAGATGACCACAAATATAGCCTCCCTGCCCAGAGACATCTTCTTTCCTCTGGCATATTCATGTATGCTTTTGTTGTTGTTAAGTGCTATTGAGTCAGTTCTGACTCATAGCAACCCTGTATGGGATTTTTAGGAGTGGCTGGTGAGTTTGAACCACCAACCCTGTGGTTCAAACTGACCTTGAGGCCGAGTGCTTATCTTACAGTGCCACACAAGGACATATATAATGCTTACAGTTCCTATAGCACTGTTTTCTTTTATGTTAATAAAATGAAAATCTCTTATATGATCTGCCATTCTCAGAGAAAGGCAACAGAGAAATAATGGAAGGTGGAGCCAGGAAAGCATAATGATGAGTCTACGGACAAATCAGACCAATTCTTTTGAGCTTTGGTTTCTTATTT
Source organism: Chrysochloris asiatica (assembly GCF_000296735.1). Lineage (NCBI taxonomy): Eukaryota > Metazoa > Chordata > Mammalia > Afrosoricida > Chrysochloridae > Chrysochloris > Chrysochloris asiatica. Next base: position 4,762,211 of record NW_006408590.1, on the reverse strand, counting down.
GTAAAATAAGAAGGCAGGAATAGAACAGAAGTCTCAAGAGTGTAGCCCCCAAATGAACAGTGTCAGCATCTTTTGGGAACTTGTTAGAAATGCAAATTCTCAAGCCACACCATAGAACTATTGATACAGAAACTGGGAGTGGGGGTGTTGGAGCCCAGCATTTGGTGTTTTAATAAGCCCTCCAGGTGATTTTGATACATACAAAAGTTTGAGAGCCACTGAACTTTTCATGCTCTAGGATTGTTTACCATTCTACATGCAAAGATGATATTAATAAGAAGAATGGCTATTGATCATGTGCCAGGGATTGTAAGAGGGGTTTTGTATTCATTATAGCTCATTTAATCTTCACAATACTCTATGAAGCAGATACTTCTTATCTTTATTTCACCAAATGCATTTTTTATTCAGGAAGATCCAGTAAGATCTCTAATGACTTTGCTTCTTAAGGAGAGAGACAATGTTTTATTTATCTTTAATCTCATAACCTTGTATGATGGTGGTGGTGGTGTACCTTGCAGTCAGTTCTGACTCATAGCGACCCGGTATAGGGTTTCCGAGACTGTAAATCATTATATGAGCAGAAAGCATCATCTTTCTCTCATGGAGTTACTGATAGATTTGAGCTGCTGACCTTGTAATTAGCAGCACAATGTATTAACCACTACATTCCCAGGGCTCCTGTAACCTAGTATAGGACTTATAACATATGTGTGTATGTGTTTCAGTTAGTTGATATTCAATATGTATCTGAAGACTGACTGAGTGAAAACATTAATTTAAGAATGAAAATGATCAAAAGGAATGGCTGAGATCATAGGTGCTAAAGATGTTCCAAAAGGTGGCTAGATGTGATATT
>NW_006408590.1:4747205-4758253 GCF_000296735.1 Chrysochloris asiatica | reverse complement strand
CCACAAATTCTCCCAGCTGTGAGCCTTCCAACCTTCTAAGTATTCCTTTATATGTGGTTTAGAGTTCTGGGACCATCCCCTGAGCCTGCTTGGTCGGGTATTCTGTGTTGTTATTGGCGGAGCTCTCTGCTATACGTCCACCCGATCTGCCATCTTGTTTGTTCTCTCCATCCATTGCTTTTAAATCAATATTGAGGAGCTATCACCAAATTTGCTTACCTTTGAGGCTGGATCTGATCATAGGGCTGACAGTCATCCTCTTGTTTCAATTTGCAAGTTTCAGCTATGGATGAATCTAATATGCCATTGATTCATTTTCTCTAGAGAGTGACCCTGGGAAAGAAATTATTTTACAGAAATAAATTCATATAGCAAGGGCATAAACAATGATTTCAGACATATTTATTAATCAGAGAATTTGTGTTCCAGAAACTAGGGAGGGAAATCTCAAAATATTTAATAGCTATTGTGCCTTATTCTTCAGAACTTTTAGATGAGTTAAAGGATTACTTGGGTTTGTTGCACATCCTTTAAAAATCTAGTCTCTTTGTCAACTAAAGAAAAAAACCCCAACAGAATCTTCGATGCAATCAAACACCTAAATAAACAAATATACATTGTGAACTTACTCTGAGCTCAGCAACATGTTGCATATTATTCAGGATTATTGTAATGTTTTTGTTTGTGTGCATATGTTCTTTTCCTTCTTAGCCTCTCCTTTCCTTCATAAGAGGGCTCTATTAACACTAACATGGCATTATGGGATAAAGCACCAGACCTCCATGTCAGTTTGAACCATAAATAAGATCGGTGATTCAAACTCACCAGTTACTCCTTGGAAACCCTATACAGGGTCACTATGAGTCAAAAGCGACTGGACAGCATTTAACAACAACAACAACAATTACATGCTGGAATCCTGATATGGCATTGTGGGATAAACACTAGACCACTAGGTCAGTTTGACAAACAAGATTGGCAGTTCAAACTCTCCAGCGGCTCCGTTGGAAGTCCTATACAGGATTGCTAAGCGTCAGAACTGATTCCATGGCACTTCACAACAATTACAAGCTAATGGGGTGGTGCTGCATGATAATACACAGGACTGCAAGGTCAATTTGAACTTTGAAGGCCTGTGGTTTAAAGCCACCAGCTGCTCCTCAGAAACCCTATACAGGTTTGGTATGGGTCGGAACCAACTTGAAGGCACTTAATAACAACAATTACATGCATCTGTTCTCATGATTGTACTTTAAAAAAAAGTATCATTATTATTGACATTTGTTGATAAGATAGTTGGTGCAGGTGATGTTAAAAGTATTTTGCTTTAGTTCATAGTGATCAATTGGCTTCAAATCCAAAGCCTTTAATGATTATTAGAACTACTAATCAGAGTAAATAAGAATATAGCACCCTGACAGTATTATATTTACTGTCTATTTCTGAGGCTATCTCTGAGCCTCAGTTTCCTCAACTGTGAAATGAAGACGTTGCTTTACAGCTGTGGTGTGTTAGGGAGCTTCTTACATTGCGCTCTATCATCCCCTCTCCTGGTATTCACATGCAATCTCAGGGCTTTGAATGGAAGCTATACCCTCTGGCTTAGTTTTCTTGTCAATAGAACGTGGCAAAGGTGATGGATTGTCACCTCTGTGGTTAGTCTTTTCCTCATTCTCATGCTCTCTATCTCTAACTCCTTGACTGTTATGTTGGGGAAGCCCACATGGTAAAGAACTGAGAGTCCTCTGACTAATACCCAGTGAGAAACCTAGGCCTTTAATTCAAAAACCCTTGAAGGATTGAATCCTTCCAAAAAACATGTAAATAAGCTTGGAAGTGGCTCCTCACCCATTTCAGTTCTCAGATGAGATCCTGCCCAGGTCAGTGCCTTGATTGCAGCCTTCTGAGAGGTCATGATGAGTTGTTGTTGTTTGTTGTTAGGCTCCATAGAGTTGATTCTGACTCATAGTGACCCTATACACATAGAGAAGGAAACACTGCTGGGTCCTGAGTCAGTTTCTCAATTATTGTTACACCTGAGTCCCTTGCTCATGAAGCATAGTACCCAACTTGATGCATAGAAACTGAGATAATAAATGTGCTTTATGTTGAACTTCTAGGTTTTGAAAGAAAAGAATGTGTTGTACAGTAATAAGTACAAGAGGTTTTTACAATGACCTTAAGCACTAATATAGCCTCCCTGCTCAGAGACATTTCCTTTCCTCTGGCATATTCATGTATAAACATATGTAATATATATAGTTCCTATAGTATAGATGTTTTTTAAGGTTAATCATTGAAAATCTCTTATATGATCTGTAACTATCGGAGAAAGGCAATAGAGTAATAATGAAAGGTGGAGTCAGGGTCATTATTAGTTGGAACCATTAGACAACACACAATGAGAGCCACTCTTTCAAAATCAATTAATATTTACTGCGAATATAGCTATAATTTATTTTCCCTGTTTATTAGCAGTCCAGTGCTTATTCTACAGCACCAAATCAGGACTCATTTGAAGAAGTACTCTATGAAAATGTGGCTGGCTCAAAATCCTTGAATTTAATCACTCCCTCTAATCTTTGAAAGGCTAAGTTTCTTTTTTTTTATTCCTGATTATGGTACAGTGAGTGTGGCTCTTCTACCAAGGTCTTTGTAACTCCTGCCAAATAATTGGGTGGGACCATGCAGATATGGTGCATGTGACTCTAATACAGGAGTTGGTTAATTTTAACATCCAGCTAGATTTACAAAGAGCCTTCTCAAAAGCAGAGATAGATGATCCCAAGGCCATCAAGAAAGATGTGCTGCAAATGGACAGTGAGATCCCTACCTGGAAAATTGGCAACAGTGGCAGAGACAACAAAATGGAGAGACAGAGTAACTGCGGGCTACCCAGTCCATGGATCAAGCAAAGCTGAGTGCCTATGAGCAGGAGCTGGCTGGCAGAATGCTCCTTTTGGGTGGCCATTTATAGACTGGCTAAAGAAGCTTTATAACACTTGCCTGAGCAAGGCAGAGCTTGAGGGACAACATCGCGGACAGGCCAGGTATCATATGACGCATAGGCTGAAAACAAAAGTGAGGCGTGCCTGCACTATGGCAGAGAAGAGGCATTTCTGACAGGAGAACTGCTGCATCCTGAGTTGTTCCTGATCCTGAACTGTATCCTGCTCATTTCCCTAATAAACCCATAATCATTGAGTATTGTCTGAGTTTTATGCGGCCATTGCAATGGAGGATTATCAAATCCAGGTGTGAAGCAGATAGTGCTATGGCAGGGATGGTTGGTGTCAGAATAAGGCAAAGGAGGATGTAACATGGAGGTATGTCTAACCTCTGTCTCCTAGGAATCAACCTTGGGTTGATTTAGAGTTTTATTCCTCTTCCATCCTATGAAGTCAAAGGAAGTCAGACATGGCCTGCTTGACAATTTGCACTGATTTGCCGTATTGTGGTATCTAGCATATTGCTGGGATGCTGGAAGCTGTGTAACTGGCATTTTAAATACAGACAAGTTTGAATGGAATTTCTGGACTAAGGCACTCTAGGAAGAAGGAGAAGTAAACTACTGCTGAGTGTTTAGCTACTGAGAACCTTAGGAATAGCAAAAGAACATTGTCAGAAACATTACCACCAAAATTAAAACCTTAGGAATAGCAGCAGAATGTTATCAGATATAGGGCCAGAAGATGAGCCCCTCAGGTTGGAAGGCACTCAGTATATGACTAGATAAGAGTTGCATCCTTAAAGTAGAATTGACCATTATGATGTGGATGGAGTAAAGCTTTGGAGATCATCATTTGCTGATGAGTCCCAAATCAAAAGGTGAAGAAACAGCTGCAAACATCCATTAATAATCGGGACATGGAATGTATGAAGTATGACTCTAGGAAAAGTGCAAGTTGTCATAACTGAAATGTAATGAATAAAAATCAATATCCCAGGCATTAGTGAGCTGAAATAAATTGGTATTGGCCATTTGGAATCAGATAGTCTTATATGCCAGGAACCACAAAGTCAAGAGAAATAGTGTTCCATTTATTATCAAAAAGGACATTTCAAGCTCTCTCTTGAAGTAAAATGCTATCTGTGATAGTATAATACTGACATATGTCTATAAGGAAGGTCAGGTGATACCATTATTATTCAAATTCATGCACCAACATCTAGAGCAATGATGATGAAATAAATTGAAGAATTATATACCAACTTCTTTAGTTTGAAATTGATCAAACATGCAACCAAGATGAATACTGGTGATGGGAATGTGAAAGTTGGAAACAGAAAAGAATCAATAGTTGGGAAATAAGGCCTTGGTGATAGAAATGATGCTGACAATCACACAATAGAGTTTTAGAAGATCAATGACTTGTAGACTACAAATACCTTTTTTAAAAAACAAAAAAAGAAGCTATACACATGTATCTCACCAGATGGGATACACAGGAATCAAACTTACTACATCTATGGAAAGAGACAGTGGAAAAGCTCCATATCATCAGCCAAAAAAAGGCTAGGGCAGACTGTGGAACAGATCATCAGTTACTCATATATAAGTCAGGCTGAAACTGAAGAAAATTAAAACAAGTCCATGGGAGCCAAAATATGATCTTGAACATATCTCACCTAAACTTAGAGACCATCATAAAAACAGATTTGATGCAGTAGACAAAATGACGGAAAATCAGAAGAGTTTGGGGATGACATTGAAAACATCACACAGGAAGAAAGCAAACGGTCATTTAAAAGACAGGAAAAAAAAGAAAGGACCAAAATGGATGTCAGAAGAGATTCTGCAGCTCGCTTTAAGTTTAGAGAAGCTAAAGTGAAGGGTAGAAATAAGGAGGTAAAAGAGTTGAACAGAAAATTTCAAATGTCAGCTGGAGAAGACAAAGTCAAGTACTCTAATCAAATGTACAAAGACCTGATATTAGAAAATCAAAAGGGATGAACCTCCTTAACAGTTTTCATTGGCTAAAAACAAGGATCTATGAATCAATGGAATATAAATTGAAATCTTTCAACAAACTGGTGGAGCATGGTTGTTGTTGTTAGGTGCCGTGGAGTCGGTTCTGACTCATAGTGACCCTGTACAGGGTTTCCGAGGCTGTAAATCTTTATGGGAGCAGAAAGCCTCATCTTTCTCCTGTGGAACAGCTGGCAGTTTCAAACTGCTGACCTTGCAGTTCGCAGCCCGATTTGTAACCACTATGCTACCAGAGCATGGAGCATGGTAGGTGCTCACTAAACTATGACAAAAACTATGACAAGAAATTTGGAAGACAGTTACCTGGCCATCTTATTGGAAGAGATCCATATTTGTGCACATTCCAAAGACAGGCAACCAAACAGATTGTGGAAATTGTTCAACAATATAATTAATATTACATGTAAATAAAATTTTGCTAAAAATAATTCAAACTCTGTTACAACAATTTTAAGCAAATCTGCTGCATACAATCTCTTTAAGGTGTTCAAGATGAAAGCTATCAGTTTGAGGACTATGGTGCACCTGACCCAAGCCATGGTATTTTCAATCACCTCATATGCATGTTAATGTTGGATAATGAATAAGGAAGTCTGTAAAAGAATCAATGTATTTGAATTATGGTATTGGAAAAGATTAATGAAAGTATGATGAACTGCTGGAAGAATGAACATATCTGTTTTGAATAAAGTACAGCCAGAATGCTTTTTAATAGCCAGGATGGGGAACCTTAGTCTCTCATACTTTGGGCATTTTATCAGGAGGGACCAGTCCCTGAAGAAGAACATCATGCTTGGTAATGTAGAGAGTCAGTGAAAAAGAGGACAACCACCAGTGAAATGGACTGACACCGTGTTGGCAGCAATGGGCTTAAATGTAATAATAATTGTGAGGAATGCACAGTACCAGGCAGTGTTTTGTTCTGTTGTCCATAGGGTCACTATGAGTTGGAACTGACATAATGACATCTAACAACAACAACAGTCCTTAAGAATAATAAGTCATATTAAGAATGCTAAGGAATAGGAGTGCCATGTAAACTTTCTTTTCCATTGTTGTTATTCTTAAGTGCGGTCGAGTCGGTTCTGACTCATAGTGACCTTGTATAGAGTTTCTAAGACTATACATCTTTGTGGGAGCAGAAAGCCTCATTTTTCTCCCATGGAGGACCATCTTTGTTTTTGTTTTTTTTTTTCCTTAAGGTTGGTTAAATGGTGGATTGGTGGCACCACAAGCTGAGAAAGGGAAAACAGAAAGCAATTCTACTTGGGTGAAGGATAGGTGTATTAGCATGTCTTCAGAACATGGTATAATACACTCAAACGAAATGAGTGGGCAGGTTTTAAGAAAACCTGAGAGCTATTAACCACCTCTCAGCCTGAAAGATCATTGGGAGGATGTGACTAATGAAACCCAACGTGGTAAGTGATAGCCAGTTCTACAGAGGGAACCTAAAGTGCTATGGCTTTAGGTCATAGTTAATCTGAATGCCTCATCAGAGTGGTCTCTGGGGAGATTCATACTCGAACTTGACATTCACCCCAGCTTTCAATCTTTTCTGGATGTCTCTACTGTCCAAACCCAACAGAAAGCCATATGACAAAAAGCCTGTTTATGAAGTTATCATGAGTCAGCCTCTATGAGCACAGACTGAGCTGAAGAAGGTTTGAGAGAAATAGGCTGTACTCACTGGTGAGTGAGATATTAGTTGCATTTGAGGGAAGAAATGGTTCTTAGCTACTTTGAGGAGCACAGTTGGAAGTAACAACTTGGTTTATAAATGTTTCAATCTGAAAAAAATATGGGGAAAAAAGACAGAAGACTTTTATTTATTATGAGGATGAATATTTATATATATGATAAGCACTCAACTACAAGTTTAATTTGAACCTCAAGGTCAACAGTTCAAGCTCACCAGTTACTCCCTGGAAACCCTATATAGGGTTGCTATGAGTTGGAATTGACTCGATGGCACTTAACAAAACAAAAACACAGTCCTAGGGATTTTTTATCTTTATGTTTATATATTATCTCATTTATTCTTCATAAAAAACATAAAAAATAATTAGTTCAAGGGTCGAGCATCTGTAATTTGTGTGGCTTGTATAATACTTTAAATATCAGAAGATTTCCCATAACAATCATATTTTGGGGAAAAATGAAGAAGAAGGACAATAAAACAACCTAGAAGATCTGTCTACAACAAACTTACATTCCTGCAAGGTAGAATGGAGTGGTGGTTTTCACCTTTAGAATGGCCATAAACTTTGGCATGGTCCCCACCACTCTTTATTGATTATATGTTCCAGATAAATTCATTTATAGTAGCTGCCAATTATTTTATTTTGTAACATCATATTTTACAGATAGCTAAATTAAGGAAGTTCTGGTATGGCATTGTAGGATAAGCATTGAACTGTGAATCACAAGGTAGGCAGTTAAATGCACCAGCTGCTCCTTGGAAACCCTGCACAACAACAAATTAAGGAATGGAGTAACTGAATGACTTGCATCCAAGTTTTCACATCTAGGTAATGCCACACATGGCTATGGAACTTAGGTTTTAGACCTCTGCATCAAACTAGCTATTAAACCTCAGAGTTATTGTTGTTAAGTGCCATTGAGTAGGTTCTGACTCATAGCAACCCTGTATAGGGTTTCCAAGGAGTAGCTGATGAATTTGAAGCACCAACCTTGAGGTTCAAACCAATCTTGTGGTCAAGTGCTTATAAATCTTACATTAACCAAAGCAGTTTGGTACTGGATGTTAAATTATAAATCTTACATTTATCAAAGCAGTTTGATACTGGATGTTGTTGTTACATGCTGTCGATTTGGTTCCGACTAATAATGACCCTGTATAGTGTTTCTAAGGAGCGTCTGCTGAGCTTGAATCGCAGACGTTAGGTCCAAATTGATTTCGCAATCCAGCACATTAACCCATAGTGCCACACGAGGACACCCACAACGTCACACAAGGACTCCCAACCACCACTATTGGTACTGGAATAAAAACTGAAAAATTGATTATCAGAAAACAATAAAGGCCAGAAAGTAACTTATACATATATAGTCAAATAATTTTCAAAAAAGGTGCCAAATAAAATCTTTTAAACAAAGGAGCTTAAACAGCTGGCTAAACACATGAGAAAAATGGAATCTTTTCATATGCACACAGGTTAATTCAAGGTGTATCAAATTAAAATTATAAAGCTTCTGGAAGGAAACATAGGAGCATTTCTTTATGAACCTAGATAAAAGCAAAAAATTCTTGTAAAGGACACATAAAAAGCACTAACAATTAAATAAAACAATTATTTAAAAGAATGGATGAACTTCCTACATTGAGATACGGTAGAAAGGATCAGGAGTACTTAATATTAGAATGGAAGAAAGTAGAGATCTTAAAGAAGGAGCAAGCAAGAAGAGATGAATAAAAGTAGTAAGTGATTAGGATATTTTGAATTTTTCCCAAGGCTCTAATATCAGCCTATATAATTTGAGTCTATACGATACATTTGGGAACTTTCTTCTCTTAATATACTCAGTAAACTAACAATTCAAATTGCTGAGCCTATTTCCTTTTGAAATTTTGAATCTGCTCTTGGGCTTTGTTCAACTTTGTCAACAATGCTGCTCTGAAGCTTATTTTTTCCCTCCTCAGTCTGAGTCATAAGGCTTCCTGGCCCTGACCACCAGACTCTATTAAGGCAATAGCTCCACACAGTGTTGGTTTAAGACAATCCTACATTCATCATGTAGTAGGGAAGCCTGTAGTAGAGAAAAACAGTGATAGTTCCTTCTCTTGTCTGGGTCAGTTTGGGAGGTGCAAAAAAGGTGGATATGAAATTAAATGAGTTTGTTTTTAATTTCCTTTTGCCACTTGGTCTGTTCAGCTGAAGATGCAGACCTTTTCTTTCATAATAGTGTAAGTTTCCACTCTTTCCTTCTAAATCTTTATTGTATTCTTGGTTCCTTTGTGGCCAGCATTCATTGTTCTATATCACACAAGATGTTAAGAGTAGAGTTGCTTGTGGATTGTGGTGCTCTGCTTCTGTAAAAGTACATTAATGAAAGCTTCTTCATTCTTTGTTTGCCTCTTGTTTCCAGAATATACTAGTATTTTTCAATAGAATACATCTACCATTTGCACTTATCATTCATCTCCTATTTCCTTAATATAGTTTCTTGTTCTGACCCTAAATGTGCTCTCCCACTCTCCTCTCCTCTTTAGATGTTATCATTTCTGTGTTTATTATGCCCTCAAGAATTTTTCTGTGTCCTTTATGTCCTAAAGATTAATTGGCATTTTAATTTGGGCAGTTAGTTGATGACCACCATCTAATCTCTTGTTCAAGTTAATTTCCTTTTTGAATGACTTCTTTTAAGATGAAAACTTACCTTTGTCCCTCCAAGGAACTGAAACAGCCAACCTGAAGTTCAGTTCCTAAGTGGAAAAGCTGGTAGGGACAGAGACTGGCACACATGACAAATGTTCCCACACAGCCTCTTGCACAGCTCACCTGGTATCTGCACAGAATGGGTCTAAGGTATAGTAGTGTGAAACATGGGTTCTGAGAGTGAATTTAGAAGATGCAAACCCAGTCAGGTTATAGGACAGGTTGAACAAAATGTGAACTGCATAAGCAAGGGCTGTTGTTCCATCAAAGGAGCCATAGTATCAGGATGTTTTTAACCATAAATTGATTGTTCTTTGAACCTACCAGTTGCTCTGCAAGAGAAAAAACTTGGTGATCTAGTAAAGATCATTGTTGTTGTTAGGTGCCATCAAGCCTACACCAACTCATAGTTACCCTATGCACAACAGAATGAAACATTGCCTAGTCCTGCACCAACCTCACAAATGTTGCTATGCTTGAGTCCATTGCTGCTGCCACTGTGCAGCACCCATTACATTGTGGGTCTTCCTTTTTTTCTCTGAGTTTCTACTTTATCAAACATGATGTCCTTTGCTAAGGACTGGGCTCTACTAGTAATATGTTTGAAGTCTGAGAGACAAAGTCTGGCCATTCTGGCTTCTAAGGAGCATTCTGGCGATGCTTCTCTCAATAAAGATTTATTTGCTCTTTTGGCAGTTCATGGTACTTTTAATATCTCCTCCAATACCATAACTCAAACGCATCAATTCTTCTAAGGTCTTCCTTATTCATTGTCCAACTTTTAAATGTATGAGTCTATGAGAGTACCTTGGCTTGGGTCAGGCACACCTAAGTTCTCAGTTTGACATCTTTGCTCTTACACATTTTAAAGAGGTCTTGTGCAGCAACTTTGCTAATGTGATTTTTTGACTGGTGCTTCCATGAGTGTTGATGGTTGATGTGAGCAAAATGAAGTCATTGACAACTTCAATCTTTTCTCCATTTATCTTGATGTAACTTGTTGGTCCAGTGGTGAAGATTTTTGTTTTTTCTTATAGCCTCAGAAACCCTGTGGGACAGTTCTATTCTGTCATACGAATCAGAATTGATTCTTTGGTATACACCATGTTTCCAACAGCAGCATTTAAATCTCAGACCTTGGTTCGGGGTGGACTTTTTGTTTCTGTTTAAGTATGTGTTTCTATTTTAAGGCCACATTGGAGCCTGAAATGTGAAGGCATTTGGTCTGTGAAAGGCTGCAACCTATAGTCCGAGTCCTAGCTCCATTTTGAGCCTTGCCGTAAGTTCAGACGCCATTTTGTGTTCTTTCCATACTTCTGACCACTGACCATGCCAATTCAAGGAACGTAGGGCAACGCAATGACTATATAGATCTGGGAAAATACAGAGAAGCAGTTTACCCTCAGGAAAAGCTGATGAACTTGTGCTCACAGAAAGTACTAGAGAACATGACCTAGGCATATAGATGAACGGCAATGATCACTTTTGTCGTCTTCCCTTTTCTAGCCTCTTTGAAGAATGAATACCCTCCTACAAATGGAGCTTTGGTAGCATAGTGGTTATGAATCTGGCTGCTAATCTCACGGTCAGCAGTTCGAACTACCAGCTGTTCCGCAGGAAAAAGATGAGGCTTTCTGCTCCCATAAAGATTTACAGCC
>NW_006408590.1:4736904-4746827 GCF_000296735.1 Chrysochloris asiatica | reverse complement strand
GATGACATGTCTGTCTGTTTCCCATCTTTGTTCTCTCCTTGTTGCATATGCCCAATCTTTTAACTACTATAATGGTGGTAATTTCCCCCCAGGAGAACTTTTCTGCAAGGTTGCTATTACTGGTCTCATCTGAAGTTTCAGAACAGCTTAGGATGTCGTGGAAAATGCAGAGTATAGTTAGGAAGAGCTCAATCAAACTGATTGCTAACAAAAGAGACCAAACACTGAATATAACTGCTCCCAACCCTCAGAACTTTTTTAGGCCCTGTCGTCCCTTATTGGAATCTGACTGGCTTTCCTGAGAAACTAATATTAGAGTGCTCCATAGTTTTGATAAGGTGATACAATAACCCTCTTGTTTATTGTTAATTGAAAAAAAAATTAAAAAACACAAACCCCACATCATAGACAAATTGGAAAACATGAAATTACTAATAAGCAAAACCATTATCAATGAATTTTCACCAAGATCCAGTTTTTGTGTCTACATCTTAATTACATATTAGTATTTTACCATGACAACTGCTTGTGAAATTTGGTATTCTCTTAAACTGGGCTGTCTAGAGAAGCAAAACCAGTGAAGTGTATACATATATATACACACACACACACACACATATATATCTTGTTGTTTAGTGCCGTCGAGTTGTTTCCAACCCATAGCGACCCTGTATAAGGTTTCCAAGGAGTGGCTGGTGAGCTTGAACTGCCTACTTTGCAGTTCAAACTGAGTTTGCAGTCCAGCACATTAACGTACAGTGTCACACCAGGACTCTCTCTCTGTCTCTCTCTCTTACACACACACACACACACATATACACACACACACCAACACAGAAACATTTATCTCGAGGAAATTACTCACACATTTGTAGAGGCTAGCAAGTTCTGAGTCCATAGGTAAGATGTCAGGCTGGTGGCTTCTTCTGATTCATGGATCTGTAGGGAGTGATTGACAAACTACTGGCTGCAGAGGCAGATGGATCCAAGGTCAGCATATAGGATAACAGGCAGCTGACACCTTCCAGGATCCTGGCAGGCTACTGGCTCCAATCCAAAGAATTGGAGGTCAGATAAGAAGACAGATGCAGGAACCTGATCCTGCAAAAAGCCAACAGGCTTTGTCAGAACATCCACATTTATTAGATGTAGACCACACCTCCCAGAGAACTCCCATTCAATTAATTGGCTGTTCATAGCAGATCTCATCAGGGAAGTGATTACATTATACCAGAGCTCATCATGGCAGATGACTACATCATAATTGTCAATCTACTGAGAATCATGGCCCACAAAAGTTGACACACAGCCTTACTTAACCATAATAGGTATTATCCATGTTTCATTGTCTCAGCAATGAAATAATCTATGTATGTCTGTCACTGGTTACATGCAGGAGTCCCTGGGTGTTAAAAATGGTTAAGCACTCCATTATTAGTCACAAAGTTGGTGGTTTGAATCCACCCAGTAAATCTCCATAGATAAGCTTGGTGGGCTGCTTCTGAAACTCTGTGGAACAGTTCTATATTATACACGTGAGCTCATCATGAAATAGAATTGAATCAATAAAAACAGTCACATGAAGGACTGGAATTGAAAGCAGGTTTGTGGGACACCAAAGCACAAGTTCTTTCTACATCCAGTTGGGGATCATCATGGTTTGTTGGAGCAAGGATAAGTGAATATCCTGCCTTGAGCTGATTTCTAGGTTGAGTAAGGCTCATTCAATAGATGAAGCTTACATCTCTGGAGTTGCAGCAAGGATACATGTAACATTACCTGAGCATAAAATGACAATATGATGAAAGGGAAGTTTGGGAAAAATGCTTTTGCAGCCATTATGAAGGAGGGACTGGAGGGCAGGGTGACCAAAGCAAGGGTCCTGGCTGGGAGGCCATGGCTGGGATCCAGGAATGATTTCGTCAGGTTCTCAACTCACTCTCCTCTTATCTTATGCAGCTTCACTTTTCTTTAAGGTCACTGCAGCTTTCAGAAGGGTAATATTACTCTGAGACATCCCATTTGGGATATACTTCGTTTCAATTTCTTTTTTCCTATTATGTTCTCTGTCCTCAGGGTGACTGCAAGTGAAATACAGTACTTTAGACACTCTTTTTTTCTTTCTTTAATCCCCTGATCCTAGTCATCCTTTAAGCCTGTTCAGTTCACTAATTAAAACACAGGAGACTCCTTTTTAACATAGCTGAGGCCCCTAGTCCTCAACCTGATAAGCCATTTGCAGTTGGGGACGGAGGTGTTTAGGGAGAACTAAAGGAGGTTATTTCTATTCTGGATGAGACCTGGTACTTATCCTGCCTTGGAAATTGTAAACCAGAACTCTATTCTTTCATTGAGGGGCTGGGCATCTGGCAGCATCTCTGCCACCCTCCCCTAGTCTGCCTGGCATAGCTGTGTCAGCCAGATGTCTTTGGAATTTCAGGACTGCAGCAGGCTGACAGCATTGCCTCCTTGTTTCTCTTCTTCCCAGGCTATAATTCTGCAGCCCCATTTACCTGCGGAGAATGGTGGCTGGTCTGTCAGCTGTCAGCCTGAGGCTATACTTTTTCTGTCTGATTCCATCCGTGCTCATTATTTACTGTTCTGTTTAGCTGAGTATTATGTAGAAACTCTGAGATGTTGCAGAAAATCGGCCAAGTCTTAACACAATATCTAGGAGTTGCAGATTCCACACAGCTGCTTCCCAGCCATGCACTGGTTAGACTCACCAGCTCAAATATCTGTATCTCAGAGAAAACTTGAATGTTAAGTGGAAAATGCCTTATAAATTTGGGGAAGCACAAACTCCAAGGCTCTCTGTGCATCCCCTCTTTATTCCATACACACCACATTTTTCACCACTGTAACTGCTAATGAATTATCAAGATGGAATCAGGTATAGTAAAATGGGCATCAGGAAATTTGAGCAAAACAATGTCTCATTTGAAGTAGGATTTGGCAAAGTAAAGTGAAATCATCATTATTATTATTTCTGCATGTGGTTATTATGAGCTAAGGAAACTATTACACCATCTAGTCTTTGAGACTCCTGGAATGTCACCGTAGGATCAGCACTGGACTGTGAACCACAAGGTCAGTAGTTCAAGCCCCCCAGCTGCTCCTAGGAAACCCTATGCAGTGTCACTATGAGTTGGAACTGACTTGACTCCACTTAATACTTAAGTCTTTGCAAGTAGCTAGCTTCTCCTCTCTACATCATTGCTCTTCTGGAGTCATTATAAGGTACTTTGAGTATGTAGGAACAAGAGACATGTCCTAATTTATTAAGTCCTTGAGACGCTCTGAAAAAATTCCAGACTTGACAATTCTTTGCCCATTACATTATGAATGAAGACTATGGTGTTAGCTCCCCCTAGAGGTGAGTACTTGCAAATATTGAGCAAAGGGGTGAGCTGGTAATTAGAAACTATAGAAATTGAGAGTTCAGAAGACAGAGTCCTTGACCTGTAGTCTTTTGGAAAATATAATTATGATATCTGTTGGATATTAATTCAGATAATAAGTCAACATGGAGGAGGAAAGGTAAGGAGATTGCTTTCAAAGGAGATGTAAGATTGATATGCACACAGTTCACTGTGATATTTAAAGTAAAAGACATATCACTCATTTCCTATCAAATCTGAGGCTTTACTTTCCTCTCCTCTTAGTGCCTCCATGTGCAACATTTTCCCCATAGGTGGGGATTAAGTGGAAGGTTTTGCTGATTGCTGAGAGGTGAGGGATTTCATTCTCTAGATTATGGCACAATTGTAATGATGTACTCATTCTGCCATGTTGTTGTCAGGTGCCATCGAGTCGGAACCGACCCATAGAAACCCCATGCACAGCAGAACAAAACAATGTCCGATCCTGGGCCAACCTCACTACCGCTACCACACTTGATGCCATCAATGATGCCACCTGGCTGATCCATCTCGTTGGGGGTCTTCCTCTTTTTCTCTGACCCTCCATCTTACCCAGCATGACATCCTTTTCCAGCGACTGTTCCCTCCTGACAATATGTCCAAAGTATGAAAGATGAAGTTTAGCCATCTTGGCTTCCAAGGAGCACTCTGGCTGCACTTCTTCCAAAACAGATCTATTGGTTCTTTTGGCAGTCCATGGCACTTTAAGTATTCTCCTCCAACACCACAACTCAAAGGCATCAATTCTTCTATAGTATTCCTTATTCCCTGTCCAGCTTTCACATCCATATGAGGTTATTGAAAATACCATGACTTGGGTCAGGCGCACCTTAGTCCTCAAGCTGACATCTTTGCTCTTCAACACTTTAAAAAGTTCCTGTGCAGCAGATTTGCCTAATGCAATAACATCTTCTGATCTCTTGACTGCTGCTTCCGTGAATGTTGATAGTTGATCTAAGAAGAATGAAGTCCTTGACAACTTCAATCTTTTCTCGGTTGATAAGAATGTCATAATACTCTAGAAGTCAAAAAGCAGGCATAGGAAGATGACCGTATCTTTTCATGCATAAGCCCATCTCACTTGGAAGGCAGCAGCTTGCTTTTCTCATCCTTAAAGAGAGAGGTTCAAATTTCCATCACATTCAACTCAGTCAGTATAAGGGCTAGGCATATAAATATTTGTCATCTTGGACATCCAATCCCTTTTAGAAGAGTACTGCTTTACACACTCCATCTGGTTCCACATCTAGATTTCCTTCTCTTGTTCCCTAAACATTTAGGGAACTACTCCACAGTAAAGATAACAGCTACCATGCATACTAGTGTCAGACACTGATCTAAACATTTTATAAATATTTACTCTTCACCACATCCTGTGAAGTACTTTTATTACCTCCATTTTACAAATCGGGAAACTGAGGCACAGAAAGATTAAGAACATTGCCTGAGGACACAATTAGGATGACCTTTAACATATCCCAACTGAATTAAGAGATCAGCTAAGAATAAATTATATGCTTAGATACAAATGCCTCCAGAAGAGTTGTGGAATGCCATCAAGAACATCATACAGGAAGAAAGAAAAAGTCATTAAGAAGACAAGGAAGAAAGAAAATACCAAAATGAATGTTAGAAAAGACTCTGAAACTTGCGTTCCAGTGTAGACATGCAAAAACAAATGGAAGAAATGAGAAGATAAAATTGCTACCCAGAAAATTTCAAAGAGCCGCTCTAGAAAACAAAGTCAGTTATTATAATGAAAGGTGTAAAGATCTGGAGTTAGAAAACCAAAAGGGAAGAACATGCTCAGCATTTCTCAAGTTGAAAGAACTGAGGAAAATACTCAAGCTTTGACTTGCAATACTGAAAAATACTTTGGGGAAAGTATTGAATGATACAGAGAGCATCAAAGAAGACAGAAGGAATATGCAGAACCACTGTACCAAAAGGAAATTGTCGGTGTTCAACCATTTCAAGAGGTAGCATATGATCAAGAGTCAATGGGACTGAAGGAAGAATTCTAAGGTACACTGAAGGTATTGGCAAAGAACAAGGCACCAGGAAATGATGGAATACAAATTGAACTCTTTCAACAAACTGAGGCAGCACTGGAGCACTCACTCATGCCAAGAAATTTGGAAGATAGCCACCTGGCCAATTGACTGAAAGAGATCCATATTTGTGACCATTCCAAAGAGAGGTAACATAACAGGATACAGAAATCATTAGACAATATCATTAATATTGCATGTAAGTAAAAAATTTGCTAAAGATAATTTAAAAATGACTGCAAGAATACTTTCCCAGGGAAGTGCCAGAGGTTCAAGCTAGAGTCAAACAAGGGTGTGGATTGAGGGATGTCATTGCTGGCCTCAGATGTGGATATCATTGATGACTTCTGTCTGATAAATATCAGGCAGATATTTACCTGTTCTTTATTGAGTATGCAAAGGCTTTCCACTGTGTGGATCTTGACAACCTATTGACAGCATTGCTAAGAATGAGTATTCTGGTACACTTAATTGTACTCATGAGGAACATATGTATAGACCAAGAGGCAGTTGTTCAAACAGAACAGAAGGACACTGAATGGGTTAAAATCAGAAAAGGTGTGTGCTAGGTTTGTAATCTTACACGGAACATATTCAATCTGTATGCTGAGCAAATAATCTGAGAAACTGGATCATGTGAAGAAAAACATTGTATCAGGATTGGAGGAAGATTCATTAACAACCTGCAATATGCATATGATACAACCTTGCTTGATGAAAGTGAAAAGGACTTAAAATACTTACTGATGAAGCTCAAAGACCACAGCCTTCCATATTGGTTGCACCTCAATAAAAAGAAAATAAAAATCCTCACCACTAGACCAATAAATAACACAATGATAAATGAGGAAAGATTGAAGTTGTCAAAGAATTCATTATGTTCAGATCAACCATCAGCAGTTAAGAAATGGAAGCAGCAGCCAAGAAATCAAATGGTGTACTGCAGTATGCAAATCTCCTGCACAAGACCTGTTTAAAGTGTTCAAGAGCAGAGATGGTAGTTTGAGGACTAAAGTGCACCTGACCCAAGCCACGGTATTTTCAATAGTCTCCATATGTGTGTGGAAGTTGGACAACAAATAAGGAAGACCATAGAAGAATTGATGCATTTGAGTTATGGTGTTTGAGAAGAATATTTACAGTACTACAAAAACCATGTGGGATCATGTCTAAATTCCCCTACCTTTACAAGGGGAAAAGAGAATCAAACTCAAAATCAACCCAAGGCCAATTCCAATGAAGCAGAGGTCAAACATGTTTCCACCTTGTTGTTAGGTGCCATTGAGTTGGTACTGACTCATGCCACCCTATGCACAACAGAACAAAACACTGCCCAGGACTGTGCCAACCTTATTGCTACGTTTGAGCCTATCAGTGCTGCCTCTGTGCCAGTCTAACTCATTGTGGATTTTCCTCTTTTTATCTAACCATCCATTTTACCAAACATGAGATCCTTTTCTAGGGACTGGTCCCTTTTTACAATGTGTCTGAAACATGCGAGACAATGTCTAGCTATCTAGGGAGCATTCTGGCTGTACTTCTTCCAACACAGATTTGTTTGTTCTTTTGGCAGTCCATGGTACTTTTAATATTCTCCTCCAACACCATAGCTCAAGTTTATCAATTCTATGGTTTTTCTTATTCTCTGTCCAGAGTCCTCAAGCTGACATCTTTGCTCTTCAACACTTTAAAAAGTTCCTGTGCAGCAGATTTGCCTAATGCAATAGATTTTGATTTTTGACTGCTACTTCCATGAGTGCTTGCTGATGGTTGATCTGAGCAAAGGGAAATCTTTGACAACTTCAATCTTTCCACAATTTATCTTGATGTTATTTATTGGTCCAGCGATGAGGATTCATGTTTTCTTTTCATTAAAGTGCAACCCATACTGAAGGCTATAGTCTTTGATCTTCATCAGTTAGTATTTTAAGTCTTCTTCACTTTCAGCAAGCAAGGTTGTATCATCTGCATATCGCAAGTTGCTAATGAGTCTTCTTCCAAACCTGATGCTGTGTTTTTCTTCATATAATCCAGCTTCTCAGATTATTTGCTCAGCATACAGATTGAATAATTATGGTGAAAGAATATAACTGTGGCACACACCTTCTCTAATTTTTAGCCATTCAGTGTTTTCTTGTTCTGTTCGAACAACCACCTATTGGACTATGTACACGTTCCTCATAAGAACAATTAAGTGTTGCAGAATACTCATTCTCCACAATGCTGTCCATAGTTTGTCATGGTCCACACAATTGAACACATTTGCGTAGTCAATAAAGCCCAGGTAAACATCTTTCAGGTCTTCTTAGCTTTTAGCCAATATCCATCTGACATCTGCAATGCTATCCTTTGTACCACATCCTCTTCTGAATCCAGCTTGAACCTCTTACAATTCTCTGTCAATGTATATTTACAGTTGTTTTTAAATTATCTTAAGAAAAATGAGATATTTGCTTCAATGAGATATTAATGATATTTTCCAAAGATTTTCATGTTCCTTTCGGTCGCCTCTCTTTGGAATGGGCACAAAAATGGCTCTCTTCAAGTTAGTTGGTCAGGCAGTTGCCTTCCAAATTTCTTGGCATGGATGAATGAGTCCAGTGCTTCATCAGTTTGTTGAATGATTTTAATTTACATTCCATCAATTCTTGGAACCTTGTTCTTTGCCAATTCCTTCAATGCACCTTGGACTTCTTCCTTCATAGTCATTGGCTCTTGATCATATGCTATCTCTTCAAATGGTTGAATATCAGCCATCTCTTCTGGTACCGTGACTCTGTGTATTCCTTCTATTCTTTTTTTTTTTTTTTTTAATGCTTTTTGCATCATTCAATATTTTGTCCATAGAATCCTTCAATATTGAAAGTTTAGGCCTGATTTTTTTCTTCAGTTCCCTCAGCTTGAGGAATGTTGAACGTGTTCTTCCTTTTTGGTTTTCTAACTCCAGGTCTATTGGTAGGGATTTCATGTTTCACACATGCTTTTCCTTCTTATTAGTCCTGGGATTTTCCATCTCTGCTTCTGAGATGGATCCTTTTAATCCTAACTGGAATTTAAAACTAAACAATTCCAGCCTTAGAGTCATCTATATCTTATTTGAATGGTCCCATCAAACCACATGGTGGGAATTAAGAAGACTTTGGATAGAATAGTCATATCAAGTAAACTTAAGTACCTCAAGTATCATGGACTTCTAGAAGAACAACTAAATCTGTGCTGGAAGAAGTTCAACCAGA
The DNA here is from genome assembly GCF_000296735.1 of Chrysochloris asiatica. Classification (NCBI taxonomy): domain Eukaryota; kingdom Metazoa; phylum Chordata; class Mammalia; order Afrosoricida; family Chrysochloridae; genus Chrysochloris; species Chrysochloris asiatica. The sequence goes on along the minus strand of NW_006408590.1, from coordinate 4,738,118 downwards.
ACACTCCTCAGAAGCCAAGATGACCAGAATTCATCTCCCATGTTTTAGACATTTCTATCAGGAGAGATCAGTTCCTGGAGAAGGACATCATGCTTTGTGAAGTGGAGGGTCAGTGAAAAAAAAGGAGAACTCCCCATGCCCAGTGAGATTGACTGTCACAGAGGCAGCAGCATTGGGCTCAAACATGGCAGCAATTGTAAAGATGGTGCAGGACCAGATGATGTTTCGTTCTTTGGTATATAGGGTCTCAATGGATTGGAACCGACTAGATGGCACCTAACAACAAGTTCAGGATTTAAATGTAGGCAATATGGCTTGAGGATCCATATATGAATGCACTCTGTAAACTATCTCTCTAATTAGGTAGATATTCTAATTTTTTCCAAGGGACCAACTGCCTCCTTCATACCTAAGGCCCTCCTTAACATTCTCGTAGCTCTTTCTTCTTACTATCGCTCTCCCTCTCCTTCTTCCCCTTTCCCTCATCCCTTCTCTTTGAGAAAGAAGCAAACAGATACAAACTACAAGATATTTCAAAACTTGATTTTATTTTAATCTTTTAGAATTCCATTAGTACTGTATTCTAAAACTTGTGTATTCTAATACTTACTTGCATATAATAAGATTATAGACTATATAGAGGTGAAAATGGAAATGGTCTGGGAAGCATGGTTTCAGAATCTTGGATAGGGAAAGGTAAAAAAAAAAGGAAGACTAAATAAAATCATAACATTAAGGGAAAGTAATTGGGGGAATATTACCATTTTTAGCATTGGGAAATTTAGTTCTGAAGATGAATTAATTCAACAATTAAGTATTTTGTGTCTATTACATTTCAGACCAAGAATCCTGGTAGTCTAATGGGTGTTACACTCATTGAGCTGCTAACCACAAAGCTGGCAGTTCAACTCATCAGCCACTCTGGGAAAAAGATGAAGTTGTCTGCTTCCATCAAGCTTGGCAACCTTGGATACTTGATGGACTAGTTCTACTCTGGCTTATAGTATCATTAAGAGTCCAAATTGACTTGATGATCATGGAGCTTTTTTTGTTTTAATTTTTATATTTCAGTCACAGTTCTGAATACTAGGACTTTTACTTAGTCACAGAAAATCAAACATATATACAAATAAAAATTTATAATACGATAGACATAAGGCAATAATAGTATCTAAAAACAACAACAAGAAAGAAGAGATTGCTTCCAAGACTAA
>NW_006408590.1:4729161-4735799 GCF_000296735.1 Chrysochloris asiatica | reverse complement strand
AAAAAAAAGAAAGAAAGAAGAGATTGACCTAATAATGAGTTCATGGGAAGGGGTCCTCCTTTCTTCTTTTGATGTACCTTCCCCACTCCTCAGACAAGGACTTTATTATTCTTTTATTTTGAATGAGCTATTTCCTAGTCTCCACAAGTATGTCAGTTTTGGTCTTTGGCTTTTTATGTTTGAACATATAAGGCTCAAGAGATGAGTAGTAGTAAAAGGTCTCTTGGTACCAGGGCTTTTGGGAAATGTTGCTTCTGCCAATAACCATCCTGTTGATCTGTGGAGAGACAGTTTACCTGTAAGGGGAGTCACTCTGAAGGAGCTGCCAATGACACATGGGTTGTAACAAAGAAAGGACTTTTATTGTGCTGGCATGTGGCTCAGTGAATTCGTATCCAGAAACTGAGCCCCATCTTCGCTGTTTGAGAGTATTTTATAGGGAATAGGGGTGCATACATGAGTTCATTTAGGTTTTGTCAGCAGGGGCCAACAGCTTCATAGGACACGTGAGATATGCTGGTTCAAACATACAGCGGGAAAAGATCAAGCGAACAGTTACAGAAGCGGAAGCAGGTAAACATTAACTTAGGGTTGTGTTCCCTCCCAGAGGAGGGTCTGAGCAGGAAAAGATAAAACATTAACATACTGCCTCCCCTCCCAGGATACCAACTAGAATACTAATCAGGTTACTGAGCAGGACCAATCTTCTGGTTTCTGTCCTGTCTTCAAACAGGTCTGCAACCTAGCCCCTCCCCGATTCTGACCCCATATAAGCCTGTACTGACAGGCATGTGGGGCTCAGAATCTGGAGAAGTTACCTCCTCTCAACCAGCTGGCTTAATAAAATCTGAAATTCTGTTTCACCTCCCTAAGCGGCCTCGGTTTCTTTGGATCTAAAGCTGCTGTAACAGGTCAGGAACAGGAGATTGGTTTGGGCAGTTGCCTGAGGCTGAAGTGGTCTGTTACTTAGTTCCTGGAATATGTACTCTGCTCCAGGAATGAGGCTTGGAGGACATGGGGTCCAGTGCCTGCTTCTGCAGGCCTGCCTGCCTGATACCCAGAGTCAGTCAAACTCCAGTGTTAGGCACAATCCTCCAGATTGCCAAGTCTGCACAAGACACTAGCCACAAGTTCAGTAATCCTCAGGATCATTCTTACTTCGTATCAGCTGGCTATAAATTTACGAGTTGCCTGTAATCGCCCTCAGGTTTGATCATTCTGTAGAACAACACAGGAAAGTGTTATACTTACAATTATGGTTTTATTAAAGAGAAAGAGTACAAGTTAAAATCAGCCAAAGGAAGAACTGCATAGGGCAGAGACTGGGAGGGGTTCAAATGCAGAGGTTCAGGTTGCCCTCTTCCTTTGAGCTCTAGAAGGTATGCCCTCCTGTTGGTTATAATGTATGACAATATAGACACATTATTGTCAACCAGGGAAGCTCACCTGAACTTCAGTGCCCATAGCTTTTATTGAGACTTCATTATGGAGGTATGATTGGTTCATTCATTATCCATGTCATTAAATTGAGTCTCTAGATCAGCTGATACAGTATGATCCAAAGTCCTTATTTTACAGGCATTCTTTGGGGCATGATCAACCCCTCGCCTGAAGACTATCAGGTGTGGCCCTGCCCTGAGTTATCTTCTTAAGAGGTTGCCCCGATGGCCCACTTTAAATACTAAAGACATTTCTATCATACAGGAAATTCCAGCTATTCAGAGGTTAGCTACCAGACCTCAGGTGTCCTGGTGTGGAGCTGTAGCTTAATGTGCTGGACAGAAAACTGGGATTGGACTACAGGGTAGGCAGTCTGAGCTTACTTGTCCCTCTTTGGAATCCCTATGCAGGGTTTCTATGAGTCAGAACCAACTTAACCTCAACAGCACTTAACAACAACAACAACAACAACACCAGGCTTCCAGGAGTCCTGGTGTGGTGCTGTAGGATAAGCATTGGACTGCTAACCAAAATGTTGGGGGTTCAAACTCACAAGTAACTCTGACTTGAAACTGTCTCGATGACACTCATCACCACCAACAATAACCAGGAATCAAAAATCAGACTTCTCTTTGGACGGTGACAAATTTCTTATTACATATAGATGCAGAGAATTAAGATAAAAGATAGGCATGCTTGGTTTGCCTCATTTTAAATTAGTGCTCCAAAAGGCATGAATTGACAATCACTAGATTAAAAATAAGGCATTTTTTGGAAAAGGTACTAAGTGGATAAAAGTGTAACATCTGGAGTCAAAGGTCTTGAATTCAAATTCTGAAACTATCACTCACTAGCTGGGTAGACAGTCATTTCACTTTATAACTTCCCTCACTTGTAAAATTTGGTGGTGGTTGTGTGCTGTGGAGTTGGTTCCAATTCATAATGACCCTGTGATATTTGAGGCTGTAGATCTTTATGAGAGCAGAAGCCTCATCTTTCTCAAATGGATCAACTAGTGAATTGGAAATGCTGACCTTGAGGTTAGCTATCTCACTAAGCTACCAGGGTTCCTTATAGCTGACTACTCTACCATTTATTGTATGAATTAGAGAGAAATACCCTTTCTGGGATGGAGTGCTGGTGTGGCACTGCGGGTTAACTACAAGGTGAGTTTGAACTGCAAGGTCCATGGTTCAAGCTCCCCAGCAGCTCCTCAGAAACCCTATACTGGGTCACTATGAGTCAGAATCGACTTGACAACACTTAACAACAACAACAACAATGCTTTCTGGATGAACTCAGCATCACAGGATAAAGTCAGACTAAAGTGGGATTGTCACATCTACACACCTCTTGACCAGACACAATCTTCACAATGCTGATGGTACCAGGCCATTCTGCAGGAACTTTGTAAAGGGGGATCCTTCTTTTTCCCCGACTTCATATTCCTAAATTAGGGACCTCCCTTAGAGTTAGACTGAACTCTGCTGATCATTCATTCCCTAGGAGGAATGACTTTTTGATTTAGAACTGTATATACATGATTGGTGTGGTGCCTTAGAATAAGCACTGGACTTCAAACCACCAGACTTCAAACCCACCAGTTGCAACTCAGAGACCCTATACATGATTGCTGTGAGTCAGAACAGACTCATTGGCACTTAACAACAAGAACAAAGGTTCTTCTTGGAGTGCCAACTGGACAACTAACCACAAGGTCTACGGTTTAAACACACCAGCCTCTCCTCGGAAACCCTATACAGCATAGCTATGAGTTGGAACTGAACGGCACCTAACAACAACCACAGAACAGCGTTCTTCTTATAGTCCTGGTGTGGCACTGTAGGATTAGCAGTGGACTGCTAACCACAAAGTTGGCAGTTCAAACACACCAGGCTCACCTCAGAAACCCTGCACAGGGTCTTTATGAGTCAGAGCCAACTCTACAACATTTAAAAGCAGGAATGATGTTCTTGTTGGTATCTCTTTATCTAGACAGAACTTGCATTCTGATCTGCACTCGGAGCCATTATTAGATCCATTAAAGTATGTCTAGAGTCCTGGTGTGGTATTATAGGATAAACACTGGACTGCTAACCACAAGGTATGTGGTTCTAACCCACTATGAGTTGGAACTGACTTGACTGCACTTAACAACAACAATGTAGGCCTTTCCTGTGGACAAGTCAGTATTTTCCAGTCTGCTTTTGACTAGGTGGGCAAGGTGAACTCTGAAGGCGGTAATAAGAAGGATGTTTTGTTTTTTGCATACTCATAACCACATTTTCCAAGGGGGTATACTAATTAGTCTAACCCAAGTAGTAATGGATCTAATGTTTTGGTTACCATCTGTGTGCCTATTCCTTTCCATTCCATTCAGATTCACATGGGACGATATTTTGATCACCGTCAATCCTTCACAGTTCACAGACATTCTTTGTATGTTAGTGAATCTAAGATATCCCTTGAGTCCTCCATTTCCACAAATGAATTGAGAAGATTGTTCTAAACCTGGACCAGAAATACCCTTATTGCTTAGGAGAACCAGGCGACAGTTGTGATTCACAGATTGATTGGCAATCACTATCAGAAATTTATTTGGAATGTTTTCTAAAACTTGAAAGGAAAAAAAAAAACCCCAAAACAGATCTCTAGAGTGTGTTTCACTGTTTTTAGTAGCTTGTCAACACCTTGGAAACTGAGGTTCTAGCTGACAAAACTCTGGGGGTGGGTGTACACTGAATTAGGGTAATACCCAGAGATGAAACACCAGGGTACTTCATAAGCAGGGGCTTTTCCTCGATGATCTGGCTTCTCTTTCTAAGTCCATCTGTCATTCAAAAAATATTTGGGGCATTATAACCACTGAAAAGTCCTTTATGCTTCTTCTCTGTTATTCTACAGCATCCTGTGGAATAGTGCTTATGACATAGTCTCACAATCATGGGTTTTCTTGTCTACATGACTAAAGGAAAAACTACCAGAGGTTAGGGATTGTAACACATTCACCTTTGCTTGGGTGCTCAACATATAGCTGTATAAAGGAATTCCTTTACAAAAATAAGAGATCAAATATGCTAGTTAAGTTTGAAGCATCCTCAATTATGAGAAGGGAGTACCAAAAAGAGATAGGAACAGAAGGGGTAATCATACTTTGGAAAATATTCTTTCAAAGACAGTATAGTTTTCAGAAGGTAGCAAGCATTCTATTGTTCCATATGTGTCTGCATACTTTTTGTTTTCTCAGGTTGGATGAGCATGTGTGTGGTAAAGAATCAAAAATACTTTATTTTTCCCCCAGTTCAGGTTGTGGCATTTTGAGTGGAAAATTACAAAATGAGAACTACACCAATAGTTATTAGTACTTATTAGTAACTGGCATTATGCCAGTAATGTTATTGGCAGTGATTAAGCGAGGTGTATCTCTCACAGTCCTACCAAATAAACAGAACTAGTAGGATATATATAATTTTTAATTTGGAGATTTTTATATGTACCCTCACACATACACACAGAGAATTGAAGTGGAGCTGTATGATAAGCACTGGACCATAAGGTCAGTTTGAATTACAAGATTGGTGGTTCAAACCCACCAGCCGCTCCTCAGAAAGCCTATACAGAATTGCAATGAATCAGAACCAACACAATGGTACTTAACATATGCCTTAAAAGTTCATGGAAAAATTATGTATTTATACATAATTAAATATATTATACATATTTATATACATATATTTAATTATATATAGATAGATACATAGATAGATAGATAGATAGATAGATAGATAGATAGATAGATAGATAGATACATAGATACATAGATAGATAGATAGATAGATTACTAGCATAGGGTCATTTACTAATAAGTACTAATAACTATTGGTATAGTTTTTAATTCTGTCATTTTCCACTCAAAATGCCACAACCTGAACTGGGGAAAAAATGAAGTCTTTTCTGATTTTTTAACTACACACATGCTCATCCAACCTGAGAAAACAAAAAGTATGTAGACACACATGAAGTAATAGAATGCTTGTTACTTTCTGAGAATGTATCCTCTGCCTTTGCAAAGCTATTTTCCAAAGTGTGATTACCTCTTCCGTTCCTATCTCTTTTTGGTATTCCCTTCTCCTGGTGTGCTGCTGTGGGTTAAGGCACTGGACTATAAAGTTAGTTTGAATTGCAAGGTCATTGGTTCAAGCTCACCAGCTGCTTCTTGGAAACCCAAAACAGAGTCGCTATGATTCAGAACTGACTTGATGACATTTCACAACAATGTGCTGGTATGTGGCTGTAGAATAAGCACTGGACTGTTAACTGAAAGGTCAGGAGTTCAAACCCACCAACCGTTCCTCAGAAACCCTACACAGGATCACTTTGAGTCAGAACCAACTACAATAACAACCCTTCCACAAAGAATTCTATGCTATTCTATTTATACCACATCAGAACAACAGCTTTGGCATTGAGGGACTCAAATTGTATTCCTTTGAAATGTTGTTTGAATTTTGGGAACAAAAAGAGGTCTGAAGGGACACGATCACACCTATAGGGTAGATGGGATATGTTTTCTCAACAAAATTCCCATAGACAGCCTCAAAAATTGCTTGGTACTTAGTTGGGAGAATTAATTTTTTTGACCCATGGTGCTAGAGGTGAGTGCCTTCAGGCTCAGGTTTATGGCAGAATAGTTTGCCCTTTCGGTATTTATTGGCAGTGCTAAAAGAACTTTATAACATTTCCGGAGCAGGGCAGAGGCTAAAGGTCTAAGTGACTGAGAGGCCAAGAACCAAAAAGAGACCTGTATGAGGGTGTGACTGGGAAGAGGCTGTCTGGACCAAAGAACTGTGCCTTGAACATTTTGTGTTCTGGATTGTTCTTGCTAACTTTCCCAATAAAACCTATAATGCAAGTAAAATGTAAAAAATGCTCTCCTCAAAGAATGAGCAGGTGCACTATTGTGATGGGAAAAAATTCACTGCGGAAATTTCCTGAATTTTTCTCAGTGATTCAGTTTTCAATTAAAAATAAATCATCACAATAAGCCCCTATGATCATTCTGTGTCCTTTGATAGAATCTATCAAGATTATTTATTTGGAATCCCAAAAGCCAGTTGTCATAACCTTCTGAGCTGACCTCTTTGCCTTGAATTTAATTGACCTAGAAGATCCCTTCAGAAATCACTGTTTCGATTGGC
>NW_006408590.1:4712778-4728521 GCF_000296735.1 Chrysochloris asiatica | reverse complement strand
TGATCACAGAGATATGTTTAAACATGTTTGTTTGAAATAAACCTATGCATATATGAACTGCAAACCTAGTAGCAATATTTTTCACTTACCCTCATATAATTGTTGTAAGGATCAAAAGAGGTTAAAAATATTAAATGCCCTTAGCACAATTTCTAGACAAGGTAGGAACTCAATAAATAGTAGCGTCAGCACATTCACATGTTGTCTTACATGAGATCATGTATTTGAAAAATACTTTGTAAACTGTGAAATAGTGTTGGCATTTGTATGTCTATTTTGATGATGTGTCTCTCCAGTCTTTTTTCCATTTTATATTGAGTTGTTTACATTCTTATTATATTGAGGTATTCTTTATATATCTTAGATACAAATTATTTGTTAAAAATATCTATTACTCAACTATCAACACTCAAGGAAGCAGCAGTCAAGAATCAAACGCCATATTGCATTAGATAAATCTGCTGCACAAGACCTTTTGAAAGTGTTGAAGAGCAAAAATGTCAGCTTGAGGCCTGAGGTGCACCTGACCCAAGTCATGGTATTTTCAACAACCTCATATGCATGCAAAAGCTGGACAGTGAATAAGGAAGATTGTAGAAGAATTGATGCTTTTGAGTTATGGTATTGGAGGAGAATATTGAAAGTGCCATGGGCTGCCAAAAGAACCAATAGATCCGTTTTGGAAGAAGTGCAGCCAGAGTGCTCCTTGGAGGCCAAGATGGCCAAACTTCGTCTCTTATACTTTGGACATATTGTCAGGAGGGACCAGTCACTGGAGAAGGATATCATGTTGGGTAAGGTGGAGTGTCAGAGAAAAAGAGGAAGACCCCCAGCGAGATAGATTGGTCAAGTGGCAGCATTGATGGACTAAAGCGTGGCAACAGTGGTGAGGTTGGCCCAGGATCAGGCAGTGTTTCGTTCAGGTCGCTATGGTTCGGTACCGACTCGATGGCACCTGACAACAACAACAACAACATTTTATTGAAATTTGTGTTTTACCTTTATATTTTTCTTAATAGTGTCTTTAAGAGTAAATTTTTTACTTGAGAGGAGGTCCAATTTATCTTACTTTAATTTTCTTTATAACTTGCACTTGTGCCTGAGAAATGTTTTCCTTTCTTTAGATTATGAAAATTTCCTCTTATGTTTTCTTCTAAAAGTTTTCTACATTTTTTGTTCATGATATATTTCAAGTTAATGTCTGTATATGGTGTGAGGTAAGGTTGAAGTGCATTTTCCTTTTCAAGCAGATACTCACTTGTTTCAACACTAGTTTTTGCAAAGGCTACCCTTTGTCTTTTGATTTACCTTGGCAACTTGGTAGAAAATCAATTGCCCATACATGTGTGACCAGTTCTGGGTCTCTATTCTGGTTGATGGATCTTTATCTGGTGTCTGTTTTTAATGAGCTCTTTTATGTTACCCTATACAGGGTTGCTAAAGGAGCTCTGGTTGCGTAGTGGTTACGAATCAGGCTGCGAGCCACAAGGTCAGCAGTACGAAACTACCAGCTGTTCCGCAGGAGAAAGATGAGGCTTTCTGCTCCCTTAAAGATTTACAGCCTCAGAAACCCTGTACACGGTCGCTATGAGTCAGAACTGACTATGAGTCAGAACTGACTCCACGGCACATAACAACAACAACAACAATACAGGGTTGCTATGGGTTGGAATCAACTCAACGGCACTTAACATAAGAAAACATAAGAGAAAATTTTTGTAATCTAAAGATTACAATAACAAAGGAGTCCAGTTGGTATTTTAGGATAAGCGCTGTCCTGCTGTGGCGCTGTGGGTTAATGTGTCAGACTGCAAAGCCATTTATACTGAAAGGTCAGCGGTTCAAGCTCACCAGCTACTCCTTGGAAACCCTATGCAAAGGAGCTCTGGTAGTGTAGTGGTTACAAATCGGGCTGCTAACCTCAAGGTCGGTAGTTCGAAACTACCAGCGGTTCCGCGGGAGAAAGATGAGGCGTTCTGCTCCAGTAAAGATTTACAGCCTCGGAAACCCTGTACTGGCTCACTATGAGTCGGAACCGACTCCATGGTACTTCCAACAACAACAAAAACAACACTGTCCTGCTAACCACGGGTCCGCAGTTCAAACCCAACAGTCACTCCATGGTATGAAAATGAAGCTTTCTGCTTCATAAAGATTTACAACCTCAGAAACCCTACACAAGGTTGCTCTGAGTCAGAACGGACTTGATGCCGGTAAGTAAGTACGTAAGTACATGAGACCCTACTACACAGACCAGTTTGAAATCCCCGGGCTGGATGATCTTTAAGAACTTTAACTCTGATTTCAGAAGAGTTCTATCATTAGCCAATTGTATGATTTTTGACAATTTACAATCTATATAAATCAATATTTAAAAAGTAGGAACTGATAGAATAAATGATCTCCAGAAATCCTAAAGTGTTTTTCCTCTACCATACCCAGAATTCAAAACAGGTATGGAATTCTTAAGAAAAGAAATTGTATCAACTGCTGAAAATCAAACAGGAGTAATCTTTCTCAGAAGGAGCTGTTAAATAGCATTAACATTCATAAATAAGCATTTGTTTACTGATATTGCTATGTTGATACAGATAAATATTACTTTGACTTTGAATATTTTCTTTTTTAAAGTTTTTATTGTGAGTTCAGTGAAAGTTTATAGGTCAGATCATCAGTTTTACATTCAACAAATCATATGCTTTGTTTCGTTACAGTGATTATAATCCCGTCCATGCACCATCAGTTAATAATATCTCTCTCTATTCATTTTATCTCTCTCTTTTTGTTTTATACATTCAGGCATCTATAATAATTTAAACCCTCAAAGGCTACATTCTGCAAGTCTGCCTCCTGGTCGCCAGTTCTCAGTCCCTCTCTTCCCGTGAATCTAGAGTCCTCAGCTGCTTCCTCTCTCCATGTCCCCATCTCTGACGTCACTGCCTTTCTGGATAGAGTCCCACATTTCCCTTACTCTCTTCTCCCTTGATGGTCCTAGGGTCCTCTGTTTCTGGACTGTAACATGAACTATTGCCCTGTTTTTGTTACAAAACTTCTACTTTCACAATTGTGATAGCCACAATTTGGCATGATAATAGTTACTATTGAATAAGAATCTTATCCCCATCTCTTTTCACCAGACTCATTTAGAGATGATGAAACAATTCAATGGGGACTCTCTTCCTCAACACATTCTTAAACTAAACTCCCTCTTGAAAACTTGTAAGCCTGTCACTTTGTGCCTTTATTGCCCCCTCATTTTAGGTAGCCAATGTCTAAGTTGCCCATCCCTATCTACCTTGTGTACAGAGGGGATAGCATCGCTACTTGATGTGAAAACTCCTTCCCTCTCTTTTGGTATTTTTAGCTATTACATCCATGAGTATAGGTCAAGTTTATCAAATTGTAGCAATTTACCCAAATTTCCTTTATCAAAAAATATATTTTTATTTTCCTCTCATTGAGTTCTGCATTTCAAGCCATCAAGGCTAAGTCAAATGGTACTGTCTGCATGTTTGGGTGTTCTTGTGTGTCTCCCCTCACTTCATATCAGCTGCATGCTTCACTGTCAGCTCTAGTCCTCTGTGGTTATGTCCATGGGCTTAGGTGTCCCCAGGTCTCACTACACTTTGGACCAACCAGCCCTTCTTTTTCATCTACAGGTCTATGGGTGTCTATGGAATGTGGTTGAAATTTGCCCATTTCTTCATTGCTGCCTTTCCCTCTCTTCCACTCACCAGTAGACGAATGTGGTTGCCAACAAGCTTACATGCCTGCTCACATGTTCCCTTTGAATTAAAAGGGGGAGGTTTGTCCTGAAGGGACTTGATAAATATTTTATTTAATGGAAGAGAAGGAACCAAACAGTTCTGGGGAAGGGGTCAGATGTATCGAGGAAGCAGGAGAAATAGAAACCCTATCAGTGTGCGCAGTGCTCTTAATGGATATGGTGTCCCTTGTTGTTGTTGTTTAGGGTAGTCAAGTCGGTTCTAACTTATAGCAACCCTATCTAGGGTTTCCAAGGAGCGGGTGGTGAGCTTGAACTGCAGACCTTATGGTTCATGCACTAACCCACAATGCCACTACAGGACTTCCTAGTACCTAGAATAGTACCCAAAAGGCATTTGATGCTAACTGGTTAAATTAGCAGTGCTTAGGAAACAGGGAAGAAGGGTTTAGGAAATTTGGAACAGAAGGAACAGAATCAGGCTAGGAAGACATCCAGTCAGTAACATAAATATATGGAACTTAATAAAGTAGGTAAGAACAAAATTATTAAAGGCAAATTCTAGATTTAAATCTTTACTTATCCAAGGTGACCTAGGGAAAAACACTTAGCCTCTCTGAGCATTCATATCTTATTCTGTAAACATCTGGATAATGCATGCAGAATTGTTGTGTAAATAAGCTCAGAATTACACATTTAATGCCTTTCTTTTCATTTGTAAATGTCACTCATTATCTGTAAGGCCCCTGTCCTGTTTATGACCTGATTTTAGAGCATAGATAAGTATGAGAGTCCTGGTGAGTCCTGGTGTAGGATCAAGCACTGGACCACAAGGCCAGCTTCAACTGCAAGGTCACTGGTCCAAACCCAACATCTGTTTATCAGAAACTCTATACAGGGCTCCTGTGAGTCAGAACCTACGTGATGGCACTTAACAACAACATCAAAGATACATGTTAGACCTTCACTCATAAATATTAAACAAGTGAATGGAAGCATAGAAAGTACTTAATGCCGTGTTTTGCATATAATAAACCATAATTAAGTGTTGTTGTTGTTAAGGGTTGCCGAGTCAGTTCTGACTTATAGCCACCCTATATAGGGTTTCTGAGGAGAGACTGGTGAGCTTGAACCACTGACCTTGCAGTTCAAACTGACTTTGCAGTCCAGAGCATTAACCTGAAGCACCGGACAGGACTCCATACTTAATAGATCATGGCTATTTTAATTTTTATTTCCCATCCCAAATAGAATGATTTCATTTCAACCACAATTTCCCATTGACGACAACAGCTATTTGTTATGAAAACAAATAATTCTGTAAGAACTGGTATAGTTAATGCAGGTACAAGTCATTAATGGATGGATATTTGTAGGGTCAAAGGCTATAGCACTGTGGTATCAGTACTGGACTGCTAACAACAAGGAACAAGGTCAGTGGTTCAAGCCCATCAGCTGTTCCTTATAAACCTTATTCCAGGTTGCTATGAGTTAGAACTGACTCAATGGCACTTAACGAGGCTGTAATTGTGTCTTTTGCAATTTTCATGCTGATATTTGACATGGTAAATTATTAGTTAAAATGACTTTTTTTTCCAAACAGGATATCTTGCCATGGATGGCTGAACACTGGTGCATGTTTTTCAAATAGAATTAGGACCACATCTTGGGTGTCTCCATTGTGAAACATGTGCACAAGGACAGACATCAAAGTTTCTTCCCTAATGTTATATACAACTTTGGTTTCTACAACCATTAAAAAATTTAGAGCCAGTAGCCTATTGCGAAAGGCTAATTGGAAAGTAGGCTGCTTGTGATTAATAGCAGTTGATTCTGAGGCCTTGACAAGTGCTTGGGAATTCTTGGCTTTAGCTTTGCAATTATTTAATAGCTATTAGATAAACAGGACAGGGGTAGAACTCAAAGGCTTTGTAAATCCATTTCACTCTTACCTGAGGGCACAGAAAGGAGTAGTGTGTGTGTTTTCTTTGATAAAGTAGCATAGATGGATTTCCAGAAGAATCGAAACATTAGAATTCCATTCACCCTCATGTTTTAAAGTTAAATATTTAACTACTGAATATTATTAAATTTAACTTTAATATTTAAATATAAATATTTATTTGAATTTCAGCAATCCAATCAAGGTCAAAAAGTTAACTCCAGCATTCCAGCAATTCCTGGTGTAGTATTTGCTGGTACATACACTGTCTTTGAAATAGCTGACCTGCCCCATTGTTTGAGAGATAATGGTTAGAGCCTTCTCAGAATGTTTGTTGAAAAGGCCAAGCTCTGTGGTTTGAGGCCTTGCAGAAGAACTGCGGTAACAAAATCTTAACCTTTCCTCTTCCCTGGTCCTCATTCTCCCTTCCTAGATTGATTCAGAAATCTTCACCCTTATGAAGGAGCTCTGGTAGCGTAGTGGTTATGAATCAAGCTGCGAACCTCAGGGTCAACAGTTCGAAAATACTGGCTGTTCCGTGGGAGAAAGTTGAGGTGTTCTGTTCCCATAAAGATTTACTGCCTCGGAAACCCTGTACAGGGTCGCTATGAGTCGGAACCTACTCCACAGCACATATCAACAACAACAACATGCTATTGTGGTGTTGTAGGATAAGCACTAGACCACAAGGTTGGTTTGAACTGCAAGGTCAGTGGCTTAAACTCACCAGCTGCTCCTCAGAAACCCCAATAGTGTCCATACAGTGTTGTTATGAGGCAGAACTGACTCCATGGTACTTAACAAAAACAACATGGTCTTAATCTGTTGGAATCTCCTGCTATGACCTAAATTAGAACTGCAGCAAGGTTGGCAGTTCAAATCCACCAGCTGCCCTCAGGTCACTCACTATAAGTCAGAACTGACTTGACAACACAGAACAATTAAAATACAAATCTATTATCTTGAAAAAGGAACAGGTTTTATGAATGAGCAATTAGTACTTTAATCACTAATAATGCTATTGCAAATTTTTGTTGTTGTTTTTTTAAGGCATAGGCTTTGGAATAAGAATGCCAGTGAATTTAGATCCTCATTTTACTTCTCTCAAACTGGACGCATTATTTAAGTAGTCTGAAACTCAATTTTCTGAACCTACACTTTACCAAGGAGCTCTGGTAGCGTAGTGGTTACGAATCGGGCTGCGAACCTTAAGGTCAGTGGTTTGAAACTACTAGCCGCTCCGCGGGAGAAAGATGAGGCTTTCTACTCCCGTAAGGATTTACACCCTCGGAAACCTTGTACAGGGTCGCTATGGGTCGGAACCGACTCGAAGGCACTTAACAACAACACTTTACCAAGCATGATGTTATGGAGAAACAATAGTGCCTAACTAATAAGATGGTTATTGTTGTGTGCCGTGGAGTCAGCCCTGTATAAGGTTTCCGAGGAACAGTCTGTGAGTTTGAACGATCGACCTTGCAGTGCAAATCGACCTTATACCCAAGTGCTTATCCTACATGAAATATGTGTGTAAGACATTTAGGCTTAGGAGTTACTAAATAAGTACTAGCTTTATTTCCTTTGTTTTTCTTTATTTAGCTGAACCGAGAAAGGACATCTCAATTCTGTCAATTCTTAGAACTTTCTTTCTTAATAATGCCTCAGTGCAGCTTGAACTTCTTCCATTGAAACGATTGCTTCTTGATCATATACTACCTCCTGAAATGGTTGAACTTCAACCAGTTCTTTTGGTACAGTGGCTCTGTGTATCCCTTTCATCTTCTTTGATGCTCCCTGTATTGAACATTTCAACCATAGAAACTTTCAATATTGCAACTTGAGGGTTTTTTTTTTTTCCCCAACTTGAAAAGTGGTGAGCATGTTCTTCCCTTTTGGTCTTGTAACTCCAGGTCATTGCACATTTCATTATAATGCCCGACTTTGTCTTCTTGAGCCACATTTAGAAATCTGTTCAGTTCTTTCACTTCATTATTTCTTCCATTCACTTTAGCTACTCTATATTCAATTGCAAGTTTCAGAGACTCTTTTAACATCTGTTTTGGTCTTTTCTTTGTTTCCTGTTTTTAATTAACTTTTACTTCATATATGAGGTCCTTGATGTTATCTCACAACTCATGTGATCTTTGATCAGTAGTGTTCAGGACCTAAGATCTAGTCTTGAGATGTTCTCTAAATTCAGGTGGGATATACTTGAAATTGTAGTTTGGTTCTTGTGAACTTTAAAATTTTTTCTTCACTTTCAGCTTCAAAATGAGCAACTGACGGCTTGTTCTACAGTTATCCTGGTTTTCTTCTGACTGATAACATTGAGCTTTTTCATCATCTCTTTCCATAGATGCAGTAAATTTGATTCCTGTGTATTCAATCTGATGAGACCCACACAACCTTTCATGTTATTAAAAAAGGTATTTGCAATGAATAAGTCATTGTTCTTTCAAAATATCTCCTTGGCATCATTTCTACCACCAAAGCTATTATTTTCTAACTAGGATCCTTCTTTGTTTCCAACTTTCATATTATAATTAACAGCAATTATCAATGCATCTCTATTGTGTATTTGATCACTTTAATACTGCAGAAGTTGGTAAAAAAAACCTTTCATTTCTTCATTTTTTGCATTAATGATTAAAATATAAATTTAAACACTAGTTGTGTTCATTGATCTTGCTTCAAGGTATACGGATACTATATCCTATCACTGACAACATTGTACTTCAAGATAGATCTAAAATGCCCTTTTGGCAATGAATATGATACCATTCATGTTCAGTTTATCATTCCCAGCATAGCAGACCATGTTGTTGTTGTTGTTAGGTGTTGTCAAGTTGGTTCCAACTCATAGCGATCTAATGCAAGACAGAATGAAACACTCACAATAATTGCTAAGCTTGAGTCCATTGTTGCTGCTACTGTGCCAATACATCTCATTGGTGTCTTCCTCTTTTTTGCTGAACCTATACTTTACCAAGCATGATGTTCTTCTTCAGGGACTGGTCCCTCCTGATAATATATCCAACCTATGAGAAATAAAATATCACTCTCCTGGCTTCTGGAGACCTGGTGTGGCACTGTAAGATAATCACTGAACTGTGAACTACAAGGTTGGTGGTTCAAAATCAACAGCTGCTCCTCAGAAATCCTACACAGGGTCACTGTGAGTCAGAACTGACTAGACAGCACTTAACAGCAACAACATCCTGGCTGCTAAGGAACATTCTGGCTATACTTCTTCCAACACAGATTTGTTTGTTTTTCTTACAGTCCCTGGTACTTTTAATAGTCTTTTCCAACATCATAACTCAAATGCATCAATTAGTTATGGTCTTCCTTATTCATTGCCCATTTTCACATGCATATGAAGCTATTGGAAATACAATGGCTTTGGTTAGGTGCACCTTATTCCTCAAACTGACATCTTTGCTCTTGGTATGTTTATACTATTCAGAATGGCCTATATCAGTTTATTTCAGCTCACCAAAGGTTTAGGATAGTAATCTTTATGCATTCCAGTTATTTTATATCACTTACAATTTTCTTAGATTCATATTTCATAATTTCATGTCTTGGTTATCAATGAATGTTTGCAGCACTTTCTTCTAATTTTGAGTTATGCCACATTAGCAAATAAAGGTCCCAAAAGATTTGTTCCATTCACGTCTTTAAGGTCCAATCTATTTGAAGAGGCAGCTCTTCCTCAGTCAGATTTTGAGTGTCTTCCAACTTGAGGGATTCATCTTATAGCACTGTTGTTGTTAAGTACTGTTTGAGTTGGTTTTGACTCATAGCAACCCTGTATACGGTTTCCAAGGAATTACTGGCGTGAATTGCCGACCTGTGGCTCAAACTGACCTTCTAGCCCAGTGCAATATCCTTCAATACATCTTCTAGCCCAGTGCAATATCCTTCAATACATATACATATATATATACATTGTTCATTGTTAAGTGCCATTGAGTCAGGATCCGATTCATAGCGACCCTGTACAGGTTTTCCAAGGAGCAGCTGGTGAGTTACAGCTGCCAGCTTTAACGGCCCACACCGATGTTGCAGTTTACTGCACTAACTGGCAACACCACACCAGAAGTCCGTATCTATATATTATAGCACTATGTCAGACAATATTATACTACCATTCATAATGGTTTTCACTGGCCAATTTTTTTTTCAGAATTAGATCACCAGATCTTATGTTATAGTCTGTCTTAGTCTGGACGTTCCACTGAACCTGTCCACCATAGGTGCTGCTGCTTGTATTTTAAGTATTGGTGGTTTAGCTTCCTTCTTCACAGAAACACACAAACCACCACAGTACAACAAACTGACAAATGGTTACAGCAATGCACTGATATGAAACTGTAAATTCAAGCCAGATTCAGAAGAGGACATGAAATGAGGGCTATCATTGCTTATATCAGATGGATCTTGGCTTAAAGCCGAAAATACCAGGAAAATGTTTACATGTGTTTAATTGACTATACAAAGACTTTCAACTGTGTGGGCAATGTGTGTGGACAAATTATGGATAGGTTTGCAAAAAATGAGGATTTCAGAACACTGAATTGTGCTCATGTGGAACATATATGTAGGCAAAGAGGCAGTCAATGAAACAGAAAAATGAGATACTGTATGGTTTAAAATCAGGAAAGGTATGCACCAATGTTGTTTCCTTTCCCCATGCTTATTCAATCTACATGATGAACATATAAACCAAAAAGCTGGAGTGTATGAAGAGTATGGCATCAGGACTGAAGGAAGACTCAATACACACTGCCAAATGCAGATGACTTGCAACACTTACTGATGAAAGACTACAGACTTCAATATAGGTTATATTTCAACATAAGGAAAGCAAAATCCTCACCACTGGACCAATAAGAAACATCATTATAAATGGAGATAAGAGTGAAGAATACTTGTATCTATAATCAATATCTTTGGAATTAGCTGTTAAGAAATGGCATTGCATCAGGAAATTTTGTGTAAAATACCTCTTTAAAATGTTAAAAAGATGTCACTCTGAAGACTAAGGATTTTGGATTGCTTCCTGTGCATGTGAAAGCTAGATAATGAACATGGTAGACTGAACAAGAATCAATGTCTTTGAATTATTGTGTTGGCAAAACATACTGAATTTCATGGACCACCAGAAGAGCAAACACATACGTCTTGAAATAAATAGTCAGAATGTCCCTGAGAAGTGAGGATGGTCAGACTTTTTGCTCATGTACCTTGGAAATGTTATCAGGAGGTACCAGTCGATGGAGATGGACATCATGCTTAGTAAAATAGAAGGTCAGCGAAACAGATGAAGACTCTCAATGAGATGGACTGACACAGTGCCTGTAACAGTGGACTCAAGCATTAGAATGGTTTTGAGGATGGCATGGGACTGGGCAGTGTTTCATTTGTTGTCTATAGTGTTGCTATGACTCAAAACTGACTTGATACACTTGAGAACAACAGCATTTATAAGCTTATTCATATTCTTTATTAAATGTAGTAAGCAAAAAATACATACATAAATACACTCATCAAATATGATATATGGGTTCTATTCTTGTAGCTCTTATAGGAATTGGTATATTAGGCTGTCCTACAAGTTAGATCCATTATCTATTAGGAGTAGCAAACTACCCAGCACATACTAGCTTAAATTAGTAACGACTTTATTATTGTTTACCAATGGTTGCATGGAAGTGGTTTGAAATCAGATGCTAATCTAAATGTTGGTGGTTTAAATCCACCCAGAAGCACCATGGAAGGAAGGTCTGGTGATTTGTTCTGTATAGATTGTTACCAAGAAAACCGTAGATGAGGTTCTGCTCTGTAGGCAAGGTTCTACTCTAACGCATGGAGTTGCCTTAAGTTGGAATCTATTCTAAAGCAATGGGCTTAGTTTTCTTGTCTTAGTGAATTATTTCTCATGAGTTTTGCTTTAGCTAAGCAGTTCAATTGCTAGCTGGTGGGTCAGCTAAGGCAGGATGGTGCATGATGCCTCACTCATATCTGACAATTAGGACAGACAAGTTGGACTAATAGGCTTCAGCTGCATTGACTTGTCTATGCTTCACTTAGTCTCTGATCCTCCAGGACATTATCTTGGGTTTCTTCACAGGTGGTCTCTAGACAAGACAGGATAAGTCACAACATGGAAGTACTTTGCTAGTCTCTGTTGATGTCATATTTGGTCAAAGCAAATTGCATAGCCAAGTCCAAATTTAAAGGATGGAGAAATAGATCATACATATTTTATGGGGTAAGTGGCACTATCACTTTGAAAAGGGTGTGAATATAGCCTCAAAAGTAATTTGTGACTGACTGCAAATCCACCGTACAGCTCGAGGTTCAATAAAGACTGGTGGTGGTTGTGTGCTGTCAAATCCAGTCTAACTCATAGTGAATATGTATAGGCTTTATGAGGCTTTACATCTTTATGGGAATAGAAATGACCGGTGGATTAGTACTGCGGACTCTGTATTTAGCAACCCAATATGTAAGACAGTATGTCACCAGAGCAACCTAAATAGATAGACTTGTTGCTAAGTGCCATCTAGTCAATTTCAACTCATAGAGACCCTGAATAGGACTTCTGAAGAGCAGCTAGGTGGGTTTGAACAGCTGACCTTGTGGTTAGCAGTCCAGTGCTTATCCTATACCATCACACCAGGAATTTATTAAAAGCTAACATGCCTAGAGCATTTGGGTTTAGGAAAGAAGATTGTTTCAGCTACAGAATTTGAGTTTCAGTGACAGAGAATTTTCAGTGATAATGTCTGGGCAGAATTCCATGAATCTGCTTTACTCATCAAATTCAGTGGCTCCCTTCTACTGCTCCAAGATCGATCTTGGCATCTGGGCAACTGAGAGCTGCTAAAAGGTCAAATAGTTGGGGTAATTCTCAACTTCATTGTTGTTTCTAAGTGCCATCTAGTTATTTCCAACTCATAGCTACCCTGCCTAGGGTTTCCAAGGAGTTGCTAGTGGGTTTGAATCACTGACCATGTGTTAATACAGAACTCGTGGTCCAGTGTATTATCCTGCAGCACCACACCAGACTCCAATTCTCAACTATTGGCTGTGAAATTCTCAGGGTACTGTAAGTAAGAGGACTAGTACGATTTCAGGAAACTGAAGCTATGGTTTGTTTTGTGGATGATGAAGAACTGCAGAACTAGGAATGTGGGTAATTATAATTCATAGGAAGAGGCTATGGTTTTAACTCCCTTTGTGTTTTAAGGGTTAAGGAGTCATAGAATCTCCGAATTGGAAAGAATATTAAAAGGTCGTTTAGTCATGCCCTGTTGCCTTGTGACCCGACAACTGCCCCTGACGTTGACCCTCCTGTATGGTTCTAGACTCAGCCTTTGAATCTACCTCTACTCCTGCTTCCAGACCACTTCTGCAGCTCTCACCTCAATGAGTGCTGTAAACAGTTAACATGTTCAGAGGCTGTCAAAGGAGAAAATCCAGTTCTCTGTTAGAAATAAAAAACAGTTCAAACCAAGCAGTACAAAGTATAACGTGCTCCAGTCAGCTCATTTTTTTCAGGGTGCTTATATACGAAAATATCAGAAACTACTAGCAGACAACTTTTCTTACTGGTTGACACTTGAGACTTTGTCTATTCAGTCACCAGGTTATCATGAGATTCCAGAAGTTTTGCTTGAAAGAGCATGCAGTATTTCAATATAGCTTCTTTTCCACAAAGCATTTAGTCTTCAGAATACTTGGAGCCAGGCTACATAAAACCACATGCATTTCTGACACCATTTTCCATGATAAGACATTTTTATCATGAGCCATCTGAATCATTTTGATTACAATACTAACCAACTATTTTCTGAGACTAGTCACATTCTTTAGTATTCCCTCTTTAGTTTTTCATGAGCAGCACAAATTAATTCTGTATGAGAGTCCTCTCCTAATGCCTCTGTATTTAGAGCTAATACATTGCTAAATGAAAGATTAGAGATTTCAGTCCACCCAGAGGTGCCTCAAAAGAAAGACTTGGCTTTCTACTTCTGAAAAATTGTTGTTGTTGTTGTTAGGTGCCATTGAGTCGTAACTGACTCATAGCGACCCCATGCACAGCAGAACGAAACGATGTCCAATCCTGAAAAACTAGCCACTGAGAATTCTACGGAGCATATTTCTACTCTGACACATGAGGTTACTATGAGTCAGAATGGCTGGTAGTGACGACATCTCATTCAATGGAATGTGCCTGGGGTCTTTGCTGATCATGATATGTGAGTTGTTGTTGTTGTTGTTGTTAAGTGCCTTCAAGTTGGTTCCTACTCTTAGCAACCCTGTGTAGGGTTCCTGAGGAGCAGCTGGTAAGTTTGAACCACCGACTTTGCAGTTCAAACTGACCTTGAGGCTGACTGTGTGTCCTTTGGCACCACACCAGGACTCCCTGATGTTTTTGATGTTAAGTGCCATCCAGTTGGTTCCAACCCACCATGACTCTGTATAGGATTTTCATGGAGTACTGGTGAGCTTGAACCGCTTCTCTGATGGCACCACAATAGAACAAGTTAGCCACAGAAGGGGTAAAAAAAAACAAAAAACAAAACAAAAAAAACTTTAAAAATCTTCTTCACCTATGATTTCGCATTTTAAAATGACTTACAATACAACCTTTTCCTCTTGAAACATCTTGGATTACTTCTTTTGAAGGTAGTGTAGGGAGGTCTCTGGTCTTTGTATTATGCTATAGGGTGAGGATTGCAGTTGTAAACTAGGTATAAACTGTAATAACATGTAAATCAGGTCTCCTTCAGTGGCATTCAATGTAGGAGTCCACAATTTAAACTAAGCTGTTTGTTCAGACACAGAAATTTTGATGGATGAATATTCAAAATTCATTGATGAGTACCATACTCTTTTTCAAAGATAAGAACCAAGTCCTTTCCTTAATTATACTCTGAACAAAATAAGATCTGTAAAAGAAGAGAATTCATTTTGCATTTTCATTCATCCTCATTCCTTCTTCTAATTACAAAAGGCATGTTTTATATAGGAAATCCAGAGACAATTTTCTGCTTGTGAATGAGTGCAGGCTTTCTTTTGCAAGTCAATAGCACAGCCATTATGTTTTTAGGTTGTGACAGAATGATATTGTATAGCAACACATTTCTTTACTCCATGCCTGAGAAGTTCTCAGTCTCAAATCAACTTCAAAAGTTTAAATAGAGAACAGTTAGTTCATTTGACAGACATCATAAGTTATAAGAAGAAGATGTAAAATGATGATGAGGGGGATAAATGAGAGCTAGAAAGTAGGGAAGAACTCAGGGTTGATGAATGAATGTAAGAAAATTTTCTAGAAAGAAGATCTTCAATAAATAGTCTATAGAGGAGATTTTGGAGTTAAAGATAAATGGCTCCCTGGTTCCTATAACAATCCATTTAAGGAGAAACAGTAATCTTGGAATTGAAGTCTGTGAACCCAGATGGATAATCTAGTGGGTCATAAAGGGGCATCAGAGCAAGAAAAATGACGTTAGTGTCAAAATAGGACAGACAGGAAGAGTGTAGGGTGGCGAGAACTGTTAAAGGCCCTTTGAGTAAAAGGAAGCAATTTACATTCATTACCTTATCTATTCCTCATAAAATCTTGATATAGGTACACTTATGATCCCCGTTTCAGGCCAGGAAACCAAATCACAACAAAGGCAAGTAACCAAGCTTAGGGGCTAGCAGGTGACAGAAACAGGATGAGCTTGGTTCTAGAATCAGCATATTCCCACTCTCCAACACTGATTCTCTTATAATTGCTCTTGGTTGCCACTGTGATTTTTACTCCTAGCCCCACAAACTCAGGTGAGCTAAGGACATGTCTCTCCAACAACCTCATGGCACTGAACTGATGTAATGTGGCTCCTAATACTTCTGTTCAAGCTACTGTTAGATCTGTTCATCCCCTGATAACAAACTGAAAAATAATTAGGGAATACTTTTTAAAAATCATTAATTTACTTTATTTATCCCACTTTGAATGAATCAATAATGGACTGTGGCCCTTGTCTTTAGAGTTCAAAAATCCATATACAT
>NW_006408590.1:4711144-4712062 GCF_000296735.1 Chrysochloris asiatica | reverse complement strand
CTGTGCTCTTTGATCTTCATCAGTAAATGTTTTAAGTCCTCTTCACTTTCAGCAAGCAAGGTTGTATCATCTGCATATCGCAGGTTGTTAAAGAGGAGCACGTAAATGAAAACCCAAAGAATATCTAGTAGAAGGATTTGATTGATTTATTTGTAATAAGAAATGATAATCTCAGATATCTATGTTGTTTATTAGATTATATCAAAACTTGTGAGAGTATTTGTTTCATTTGCACACTAGGGTTCCAGAATAAGAGACCTTTCCTCCAGAAAGGATCGTTTGTCTAAGTCTCTATTTCCAAATAAAGGCAGGGTGTTCATTTTGGCCTTGAATTTGGCAAGTAATCTAATCAAGGAAGCTGGAGTACTTGAGTAGTCCAGGTTTGGTGCTGTAAGATAAGCACTGGCTTGGCAACCACAGTGTTCAGGTTCCAACTCACCAGCCTTTCCTGGGAAACCCTATACAGGGTCAATATGAGTCAGAACTGATCCGTCGACCCTTAACAACAACAGCACAAGAGTAATTAAGCAGTTTCAGTGCAAGGAGGCAAAGTAGCCCATTTGGGTTCATGCAGTGACCCAGCCAGTCACTGTATAAAGGGCCAGACTCTACTCTTCTAGATAGGAAGAAAAGGAAGGATTCAGATACACAGCGTACTATGAGGTGGTCACCTGAGAAAACATAGTTTTAGATCAGAGATGAATATCTATTCTGGCTCTACTCTTTATTAGAAATCTACTTAACTACCTTGTGTCTCAATTCCTACATTTCTAAGATGAGAATCATAACATGTATGTTGAAGGTTTGTGATGCATAGGTTTCGTTGTTGTTGTAGGTGCTGTTGAGTGGGCTCTGACCCATAGCAATACTATGCTCAAAAGAATTAAATACTACTCAGTTCTGAGCCATCCTCACACT
>NW_006408590.1:4704088-4708049 GCF_000296735.1 Chrysochloris asiatica | reverse complement strand
ATTCTTATGATTCAATAGTGAGTAATTGTTATCATGACTAATTGCAACTGTCACAACTGTAAATGTAGAAGTTTTATAACAAAAGTGGGGAAATAGTTATCTTACGGTCCAGAAACAGAGGACCCTAGTACCCTCAAAGGAGAAGAGCACAAGTGGCACATGGGACCCCATTCAGAGAAGCAGTGATAGCAGAGATTAATACAAAGATGAGTGCATGGAGAGAGGGAGCAGCTAAGACTCTAGACACATGGGTGCTGGTGACCAGGAGGCAGGTTTGCAGAATGTGCCCTTTGGTTGTTTAAATTATTATATATTCCTTAGTGTTTTTGAGAACATCCATCCCCCCACAAAAACATCCCCAAAACAGAGGAATGGAAGCAAATATTATTGAATGATGATGCACAGAGGCGATTGTAATCATTGCAATGAAATGATGGTATAAAACCGATGTTCTCCCATATAAACTATCACTCAGTTCACAACAAAAACTTAGAAGTATAATCAGTGAACTGGCCCTGATTTTACAACAAAATCAGGGCAAATTGAACACCTCTGTGTACCACCGGTCAAAACAAAGTTTACATTTGTAAAAAAAAAGATAATATATATAAAGCAATCAAGAACACTTTCTGATATTTAGAAGATATTCATTAGAATAGCTATTATTATTATTAGTGTGATGACCATAATGATGATGATTTTGGTCACTGTGAGTTAAAGTAGTATGCCATTCTTATTGAAAGCATGGTGTAAACTGGAAGAAAATTGGGATAGTAGTAGAGGTGTTGTTGTGAAGTGCTGTCTAGTCAATTCTAACTCATAGTGAGCTTGTAAAGTGTTTCCAAGGAACAGCTGGTAGACTTGAACCTCTTATCCTGCAATACCATACCAGGAGAGGTTGTTGTTGTTAAGTGACGTTGAGTCGGGTCCGACCCATAGCGACCCTGTACAGGTATTCCGAGGGTGTAAATAGGTGTGCATAAACCAAGATATTTACTTAGGCACTTGTGGAAGAATTTAGATGGGAGGTCAGCCTTGGGGATTGTCCAGTGTTCAAATTGTGACCTTTGCACACCTACATCAGGGCAGCAAATCCATTCTAGCCTTACCATTTATTCACATCATGGATAGTTAAGGGATCTCCTATAATATTGGGTATCTTTCTCATTGGTTCAGAAATGGCAGAGATAACAGGTGGCAGGTTTTGTGCATCTACAGTTAGGACAGGGTTAGGAGCAGGCTCTTCGCTAAAGATTATGTTGGCATTTAATAAGTAATGAAGAACAGTATCTCAGGTAGCATCTCTTATGTGACATGTCTTTTAAATAACTTACAGGGCTCGCTGCAGGTTGTATGTTGGTCTGATACAATTGCCAGCAGCAGGCTTGTATATCTGATCACTTCTTTGGTTCACAAACAAAAAGTTCCTTTTAAAAATGGATAACATTAGCTGTCATTGATGTAAAAAGGCACAGATTGTTACAAGAAGGATATAGTGGAAAAAGAGAAGTGAGATGATTTCTATTTAATAATAATAGTAGTGATAATAACAGTAGCCTATTTTACCAATGTAAAATAGAGTACTGTTTTACCCCTAAATGTAAAATATGCTATACATTTTTAATTAGCTCATTGTATTGGTTGTGATGGTTGTGATGAAGGATTTGGATATGTCAATTTCAGAAACATTAAAAGAAAACACAGTCTTAGACAATATGTTGTTGTTGTTGCTAAGTGTTCTCAAGTTGATTTCATCTCATAGAGACTTTGTACATGGTTTCCAAGGAGCAACTGGTGGGTTTGAACCACTGATCTTGTGGTTTTCAGCCCAATGCTTGTCCTATTGTACCACACCAGGAGTCCAATACAGTGTTCATTTTTTTTTTTTTTTTTTCCTTTGCCATGTTCCAGACCCTGTGATAAGTGCTTTACATACTGGCTCTTACTTTATTATCACAACTATGAGTAACTGCTCTCACTATCTCCATTTTAAAGATGAAGGTAAATGGGCTTGAAATATGTATTAATTAAGTCATACCCAATGCTTTAACAGTTGAACATTTAAATTTCAGTGGCTTCATCCAATAGAACTTTACTTATTACTCATAAAAAGTTTAGCATCAGAAAAACAGGGTGGGGGTTGTTTGATCCAGAAAATCATTCAAAGACCAGGATCTGAGAGAGTGTTTACCATCTTTAACACGTGAATGGGTAGACATAAATGTCTGGCCAATAGGTGGGGAAAGAGAGAAAATAGAGGATTTTGCAGTTGATTTTCTGGACCAGGAGAGGGTATGGCATATATGACATCTTCCCATGTTCTATTGGCCAGAACTCCTCTTACATGGCACCTGTAGATTAAAAACGTTTGAAATTGTAGTATCTGGCTGTGCAGTTGGTTCACAACAACAGTTCCATACTATGGAAAGAAGGAATAACAAGTGATGGACCCCGGTCATCCCTACCTCACCTTAGTTAAAGTAGATTGGGGATGGCCACACACTTATCAAGTGACGACAACATGGATTGAATCCAAACTCATATCTTGTCTGATATCAGTATCCACATTTTTAGTATTCTGTCTGCTCTAGAGTAATAATGAATCAGAACCAGCACTTAACAACAGCAACAGGGAAATTATACACAGAGAAGCAGATAGGCATTTTTTTTTTTTTTTTTTTAAGATGGCTTTATTCTCAGCAAGAACTTGAGGAGCTCAGAGAGAAATGCTACACCCTGATGTCTCCTTCTAGAAAAGATAAAGTTGCCTAGATGATGCATTACTTTTGCTGTGACTCACCCAAGATGGCTTTAATTCAGCAGATTTCATCACATCATGAAACAGAATGACATCGTTGAATCCAGAGCTCCATACTTCTCAAAGTGAACTCATGAGAAATAGGAAGTGCGCTCAGTTTTCTGAAGAAGCTAAAAAAAAACAATATAAACAACAACAGAAATACGAAGTGGAATGAAATTTTAATTAAAGCCTAGCTTAGCCAGTTATTCCTACCCTCCTTCCTCATAGTTCAATGAATTCTATGCCAAATGTTCTTTAGACTGATTCACATGGTAATGTCCTGAGTGGGTATTTCACATAGGACTTTGGGAAATGGGGTGTTAGTGATAAAGACATTAGCAGGAAATAATGAATGTTTGCTATGTACCAGAGTCTTGCTTAATTGCTTCTCATGCATTATCTCATTTAATGCTTTATAGACTTTATTATAAACTCGATCTCAAATTAAGAAATATTTTGTGAAATAGACACTACAGAAAAAATGACAGCAAACATTTCCTCCAATAGCACTCTTTACTCAGCTTGTTCAATAATTCATTGTAATGGCCATGCAGAACACCATACTCACAATTATGGGGTTTATTAGGGAAGTTAAAAGGTTACAAGGCAGGATCTGGAAATGCTTAGAGCATAGTTCTTCCAGTCCGGACAGCATGTCCTCTGCCATGCCCACTGGCTGGCCTCTCTCTGCCTGGGCAATGCCGTAGAGTTCTTTTAGGGCTGCTGATAAATGCCCACAGGGTACACCAGTCAACTCTAAGTCTCAGTCTGAGGGTATTCAGCTTTACCTCCATTGGTTAGCAAACCTAGCTCCCCTAATTAAGTGCCTGGAGGCACCCCACTCTGCAAGTGAGCTTCCTGCCTAAAGTCACTCAGCTTGAGTTGCTCCATGTGCTGGCAACTTACTGCTCTGCCTCATACTCTGGCTTTTGGTTCAGCAGCAGCTGCGTCTCTGTCACTCCTCTGGTGTCACGGCTTTTTGTCCCTGGGTCAAGGAGGTTCAATGTGCAGAAATCTTGGGGTTCAAATGACATGCTCCACTCCTGGCTCTTCTTTGATGATAGTGAGATCTCCCCTCCTTCTTCTGAGATGGCTCATTTTAGACCCATGCTAGAGTTTCAAGTTTTTGGAATCACCATTAGCTCTGTTAATATCTACAGC
>NW_006408590.1:4699381-4702822 GCF_000296735.1 Chrysochloris asiatica | reverse complement strand
TCTTACCCAACATCATAGACTGAGTGGCAGAGTAGAGATATGTACCCAGCCAATGAACTGTATAGTCTCACTCTTAGTCATTACTGTTTTCTCTGTACCTCTTCTGTGGCTGGTGGATGGTAAAAAATAAGGTGAAAAGAAGGGGACATTGGGAACTAACATTTATGGAGGGCCTATTATTATATTCTGGGAGTCCTGGTGTAGTGCAGTGGATTAATGTACAAGACTGCAAAGCCGTTTGAACTGCAAGGTTGGTAGTTCAAGCTCACCAGCTGCTTCTTGGAAACCCTATACAGGGTCACTATGGGTTGGAATTGACTTGACAGCACTTAAAAACAACAAAAACAATTATAATATATATATATATTACATTTAAAAATGTAAGTAGGTGCCAAGTATCCCCATAATTTTATAGCCTAATTGTGTTTCAATCCTATTTTCAATGATTAACAAAATGTAGTCTTAGACCGTATTCCATAAGGAATCAATTAAGTCCATGAACTTATTTGGAGAAAGAAATTTCATTGCATCTAAACCTACATTTTGGAGCTCACTGCTCTCTCCTACTCCCCATCTCTTCCACCTGTATATCTCTTATTTGGTATCCTGGGTGTCTCTTCTGTTTGAACTCTGAGTACTACAACGTTAGCAAAAAGTATCTGTTCAACAGAGCAGTCTTAGTTCTATATTGTATTCTTATCTGTTGCTCACTGCTTAAATTCTGAACTATATGTGATCTAATTCAATTCTTAAAGAATCCTAAAGGGTAAGCATAAGTATTGTTATCTCCAGTGTGTAGATAAACCACTGCCATCAATTCACTGTGGCTCTATAGGACAGAGTAGAACTGCCCCACAGGGTTTCCAAGTCTAGTCTCCTAACTTGTAGGAAAACACACTGCCACATGTTTTTCCAGGATAGTGGCTGGTGAGTTTGGACCACTGATCTTCTGGTTAGCACCTGAGTGCTTTAGCCACTGTGCCACCAACATTCCTTGTTTTATAAATCAGGAAACTGAAACCCAGTGAGGTTGAAACACTTGCTTCTGATTATACAGCCAGTAAGTAGCCATGTAGTTATTTGAAGCCACATTTGTTTAGCATCAAATCTGGGGCTCTTTTCCTCTCACTGTTATTGTTATCAAGTATTTTCAACATGGTTTTGACTCAAAGTTACACTGTAAGGGTTTCCAAGTACTGACTGGTGAGTATGAAGCACCGACCCTATGGTTGAGTCCAGTACTTATCTTGCAGTTACCACACCAGGATTCCTTACTTTCCCTATACCCTAAATACTTGGATCTAAGCTATGGTCTGACCTTAGAGTAGAAGAAATATAACCTAGGTGCATAATGAATAAAAAGGCAGAAGTTTTCAGTTGTTTGGTGATGTTAGATTCATTATGACCCCATGTGTCAGAGTAGAAATGGCCCATGAGTTTTCTAATCTGTAACTTCACAGGAGTAGATAGCTTGTGGAAATGCTCAGGGCTGGGTGGTTTCCAACTACCAACCTTTTGGTTAGTAGCCAAGAGCTTAACCTTTGTATCACTAAGACTCCTTAAAGATACTAAAAAAATTAAATGACATTTGTGATAGTTAAGGTCTTGTGTCAGCTTGACTGGGCCAGGAATGTCGGTGGTTTTGCAGTTGAGATTTACCTATCCCCACTCCCCCATGTCGATTGGCACAGTGGCAGCAGCAATAGGCTCGAGTGTAGTAAAGGTTGTGAGGATGGCACAGGATCAGGGCATCATTGAGTTGATTCCAACTCACAGCAACCTTATGCACAACACAGTGAAACTTTGCCCAGTCCTGCACCATCCTCACATTCATTGTTAAGCTTGAGCCCATTGCTGCTGCCACTGTGTCATTGCACTTGTTGGGGGTCTTCCTCTTTTCCACTGACCCTCCATTTTACCTAGCATGATGTTCTTCTTAAGGAACTGGTCCCCTCTGATAATATGTCTAAAGTATGAGAGACAAAGTCTGGACATC
This sequence comes from Chrysochloris asiatica, assembly GCF_000296735.1. Classification (NCBI taxonomy): domain Eukaryota; kingdom Metazoa; phylum Chordata; class Mammalia; order Afrosoricida; family Chrysochloridae; genus Chrysochloris; species Chrysochloris asiatica. The sequence continues at coordinate 4,700,826 of NW_006408590.1, read as the reverse complement.
CTGGCTTCCAAAGAGCATTCTGGCTGTACTTCTTCCAACACACATTTGTTTGTTCTTCTAGCAATCCATGGTACTTTTAATATTCTTCTCCAATTTCTTGTCTATGCATCTGCCTAAATCACTTTTCAGGCTGAAAACTTAATTCTCTAAGACACACATATAAATTGTGTATTCAGAAGCATATTCCTAACGCTGTGTTACATGTGTCAGAATTCATTCCTTTGTCAAATAAATCCTGGGAAACAGATGAGTGCATATCTTACCTGCTCTGGCCCTACCCCTTCTTTACCCTGCAGGTATTTGAGTTGGAGCAATAACATTTAGGTGACATTTAGTTCACTGTGCACCATCCATCTCAGGGTGAAGGTAAACCTGTGATAGGGCTTGTCTACTTTGATGTTATGAAGGGTTGCCCTAGGCAACACGGTGAAGGAGACACTTGATTTGGATGCACACTACCACTGTCATATTGGATCTGCAGGATTCCCAGCCCTGTTCTTCATATTGGGAACCAAGTTGTTTATAAGCAACCCAGTCCCTTGTAAGAACACAATCCACACAACCAGGCAGTCTCTCTTCCATTCATTTTATCCAAAAAATGTTTTAAGTGTCTTTCTCATAACACACTATGCTAAAAAGAAACAGTGCCTATACTCTCAAGGAGCTTAGGTGTTAACAGGAAACTGTTACTGTTATTGTTAAGTGCTGTCAAGTTGATACCAACTCATCACAACCCTTTATAGGGTTTCTGAGGCTGTAAATTTTTGTAGGAACAGAAAGTCTCATCTTTCTTACATGGTGGGCTTGAACTTGTGTTTCTCGGTCCAGTGATTATCCTATGCTTCCAATAGGCAGCTAGGTAAATAAAAGCAATATATAATGCAGTTAAATATCACAAGAGAGCTAAGAACAAAATGCAGTAGTAGCATAAAGAGGGACAGAGAAACCTTTCTGGAAGAAGTTGAAGCTTGAAGGATAAATATGATGAACCAGCTGAAGGTAGGAAAATAAGGAGGCAAGAAGAGAAGTTACAGGAGAAAGAGAGTACCAGATATTTCTAGAAGTTGAAAGTGACTTGGTATGGCTGCACCTTACAGTTTTGAGGTGAGGAAGACTAGACAGATGATGCTGAAGAAATAGATGGGTATGATTATGAAAAACTGGCAAGTACTATTAAGGACTATAGACAGACTTCATTCCAAGAGCAAGAGAAGCCATTGATAATTTTTTACTAGAGCAGTGATGGGTCATTGTTTTTTTTTTTTTTTTTCCTAATTCAAGGTTTTTATTGTGGAGTGAGTGAAAATTTACAGGGCACATCATCAGTTTCACATTCAACAATTCATATAACTTGTTTCATTACACTAATTATAATCCCCTCCATATACCATCAGTTGAAAGTATTTCTCTTTATCCACTTTAGCTTTTTTTTAAAAAACACACAA
>NW_006408590.1:4692589-4694476 GCF_000296735.1 Chrysochloris asiatica | reverse complement strand
AGATTTTTGCATATTTCATTATAATACTTGACTTTGTCTTCTTGAGCTTCCCTTTTAAAATCTCTCTTCAGCTCTTATACTATCTCATTTATTCCATTTACTTTACCATATATGTTGAAGAACAAGGTTCAGAGTATTTTCTGGTATCCAGTTTTGTCTTTTTCTTTCTTTCTTTTCTTTCTTTCTTTCGTTTTAAAATGATCTTTTGCTCTCTTCCTGTATGATTTACTTGATGTCTTCCTTTCTTGGTTTTAAAACATTCAGTATCCCATAGTTTTATTCAAACAGTTGCCTTTTGGTCTGTGTAGAGGTTCCTCATGATTTTAACTAAGTGTTTTGGAATATCTATTTTTTACTATATTATCCATAGTTTTTTTGTGTTCCACACAGTCTAATACCTTTACATAGTCCATAAAGCACAAGTAAACATTTTTTCTGGTATTCTTTTCTTTTGGCTAAGAGCCATCTGATGTCAGCATTGATATTTCTAGTTCTACATCCCCTTTTGAATCTGACTTGAATCTCTGACAACCACCTGTTGATGTACTGCATAATAATCTCAAAATTATTTTCAGCAAAATTTTACTTGAGTGTAACATGTGATATTAATGATATTGTTAGATGATTTTCATATTCCTTTTAGATTACCTTTCTTTGGAATGGGAATAGATATGGATCTCTTCCAATAATCAGTGGGGTTTGGAAATAGTTTTGGGCTATTCCCATTCAAAGGTTTAAAGTACAAATACTTTTAGGATATTCTCAAATGACTGCCAACTGGTCAATGCTGCTAACATAAAGAGGTTTTAGAGGGGGAACCACATCAAAACCAACATCCATTGGATCAATTCCAATTCATAGAGACAGACCCTAGATAGAGTTTCCATGATTGTAAATCTTTACAGAACAGACAGCACCGTCTTTTTTCCATGAAGTGGTAGGTGGGTTTAAACTACAGATCTTAAGATACTAAGCAAGTTAGAGAACGCGGAATAGTTTCCTAACGCATGTGGGGAAATGTGAAGTGTTGTTGTTGTTGTTAAGTGCTATGGAGTTTGTCCCAACTTATAGCAACCTTATACACAGGAGAACAAAACACTGCCTGGTCCTGTGCAAACCTCAAGATCGTTGCTTGTTCCAGTCCATCTCATTGGGTTTTTCTCTCTTTTTTTGCTGAGCCCTCCACTTTACCAATCATGATGTCCTTCTCCAGGAACTGGTCCCTCTGATAACATGTATGAAGTATGAGAGACGAAGGCTGGCCATCCTGGCTTCTAAGAAGAATTCTGGCTGTACTTCTTCCAACACAGATTTTTTTTGTTGTTGTTGTTCTTTTGGCAGTGCATGGCACTTTTAATATTCTCCTCCTGTATCATAACTCAAATGGATCAATTCTTCTGTGGTCTTCTTTTTATTGGCCAACTTTCACATGCATATGAAGTTATTGAGAATAACTTGAGTAAGGCACACCTTAGTCATTAGACTGACATCTTTGCTCTTGAACACTTTAAAGAAGTCTTGTACAACAGATTTTTCTAATGCAATGCATCATTTGATTTCTTGACTGCTGCTTCCTTAGGTGTTGATAGTTGAAACTAGTAAAATCAAGTATTTGACAACTCTGATCTTTTCTCCATTCATCTTGTTGCTATTTATTGATCCAGAGGTGAAGATTTTTGTTTCCTTTACATTGAGGTGCAAACCATATGGAAGGCTGTGGTCTTTGATCTTCATAAATAAGTATTTTAAATCTTCTTTGCTTTCAGTAAGCAAGGTTGTAACATCTACCTATTGCAGATTGTTAATGAGTCTTTCTCCGTTCCTGATGCCACATTCTTTTGCATATAATCCAATTTCTTGTATTATTTGCTCAGCATACAGATTGAA
>NW_006408590.1:4689589-4691819 GCF_000296735.1 Chrysochloris asiatica | reverse complement strand
TTCCCTCAGCTTGAGAAATTCTGAGCATGTTCTTCCTTTTTGGTTTTCTAACTCCAGGCCTTTAAACATTTCATTATAATATTTTTTGAGATGTACTATGGGTGAATTGCAGAAGTGCTTTAAAAAGCCTATACCTTGAATTTTATAAAAAGATAGGAACTCACTCTCCTGTCTTCTTTGACTGGTATCCTCTGAGCATTGAGTTTCTTCCATTTCACTCAGAAACCCCATTGCTTTACTTCAGAGTACCTGGGAATATGCTGCTCATATGTCAACCAATAGAAGGGTTTCTTATCCTCTACTTTGATTTACTGATGTGGGATTGGTCTACTTCAGCCAACCAATGAGTGCCTCCCTCTACTTCAACAAACCAAGCTAAACCATTTTCTTGTTTACATTGTCTCCATGTGAATTCCTGGCCCTGTTCTTGCCTTCAGATTTCTTTGAATGGCTCAGCTTAGTCCGTCATACTTACTATTTATTAAGGCCTTGTATTATCATAGCTTCCCTGACAACACATTTTCTTTCTGTGTTTATATGGATCTGAATTGGCATGTCCATGTTACTCTTCAGATGTAATCTTATTACGTTGTTGGTTCATCCATATTCTGACCCAGTTCCCTATTCACTCCAGTCCTTGGCCTCTCATTCCTCCCTCCCTCATACTTCACTTTGTGTAATACAGTGTAAATTTGTGCCCAGGAGCCAGTGTTGTCACTCTCTTTTCTATTGCCTTCTGGCTTGCTTTTGGTTTTCTTCAAAGAAAACACAAAGATGATGATGTACTGGAGAAATCAGAGCAATTTAACTCTTTTGTTATTTCCCTTTCATCATCTTGTGATCTGACAGAAGTCTAAATAATTGTGTTTATTTCTTAAGATGCTTTGGAACTCCTAATTGAGAATCGAAATAGGACTGATGATTCAAAAATTGGTCATTCCAAAGTAGTCTTTACACAGGAAAAATGATAAAATATAAAATTCATCTTAAATATATGTGATTCTCTTAATGACTATAGGTCATATTCTCTGTACTCCAAGGTATGGTGCCATAGGATAAGCACTCAACCTCATGGTTAGAGGTCCAAACTCACCAGTCACTTCTTGGAAACCCTATACAGGGTCATGATGATTTGGAACAGATTCAATAGCACTTAACAACAACAACAGCAAAGTACTCCAAAAGACCATAACCAATACTACTTCTCTCAGCCTAGTAATATATTTTCCTACAGAGGGCTCTCTGCAAGGATCCTGAGATTCAAAATTGGGACCATGCACCAATCAATGTAGTATTGTTATTTATTAGTCCAGATACAATCCACTCTGGGCTTCAAAGAAGCATTGGGGAATATTACTCTTATAAGCTGTCTCACATTTCTAAACAGGAGATGGGCATTTCAACTCAAGGCTGCAATAATCTCTGTTTTGATATGTTTTACTCACTCCCTATTAGTTCCCCCAGACCCTTCAGCTCTCCATATTTTTTTGGCCAAACATAGGTTGAAATTTCCCTGTGAATATGGTTCTAGGTCAAGAAGACCTGCTCTGTCTTGCTAAGGAGCACACTAAATTCATGGTGAGAATAGAAACCATGAAAATCCAGATTAGAGTCAGATTGATCACATCAAGTAGGAAATATTAAGGCCCTAAAATAGGAAGTTTAAATATATTTGTATATATATCCATATAAATTATATCTTTATCAGTATCTATACTAATGCTTACCCACATGCTTATTTTTCTCTACATAAGTGGACAGTTTGCATGAAAATTATGTCAAGGACAAATTAATTTCTTTGGGTAATTTTGAATTATCTTGAAACATAAAGCATTGTGTTTATCTGTTTTTTCCTTTTGATTTGTTTATTCTAAATGTTCCATACCAATTAATGGTATGAGCAAGACAGGCAAGAGATTTGGTTTTTACACTTAAGAGACACATTTTAGTAAAATTTGATTCCTCACAGTGGATTGAGAATCATTTAGCAGTATACTTGTAAGAGTAATATAAAAAATTCTCAAACTGAAATTATGCAAAAAAATTAGCTGTTCTAAAAGGTAACATTTTCCTTTTCCTAAATGACATATATGTGAATAATATTTTCTAATTTCTAAAAAGTAAAACTTTTTCTTTTTTTTTTTCAAAATTGAAGCCACATAGAGATAAATTTTGGGACTTGCTATAGTTGTGGGTGTAATGGCACTTAAGACTTTAGTGGTTTAGCTTC
>NW_006408590.1:4680663-4688686 GCF_000296735.1 Chrysochloris asiatica | reverse complement strand
ATATTTACTGATAAAGATCAAAGAGCACAGCCTTCGGTATGGATTGCATCTCAATGTAAAGAAAACAAATATCCTCATCACTGGACCAATAAGCAACATTCTTATCAATGGAGAAAAGATTGAAATTGTCAAGGACTTCATTCTTCTTGGATCAACTATCAACACTCACGGAAGCAGCAGTCAAGAAATCAGACAACTTATCACATTAGGCAATACTCCATTCACATCCTCATGGTCAACTTTACTTTGAGAGGCAGCTCTTCTCCAGTTGAATTTGTGTGCCTTCCAATCTGAGGGACTCAACTTCTGGTAATATATCTGACAAAATTCTGTATTTATCCATAGTGTGGAGTCCTGGTGTGGCACTATGGGCTAGTGAGATGGACTGTAAAGTTAGTTTGAACTGCAAGGTAGGCATTTCAAGCTCACCAGCCACTCCTTGGAAACCCTATACAGGGTCACTATGAGTCAGAACTGACTTGAAAGCAGTTAACAACAATTTGTAGTGTATCAACATTCTAATACTCACAGTGTTTCACTGTTATTCATAAAGTTTTTAGTGGCTAAACATTTAGAAGTTGTATATCTCTCCTTCATCCTAGTCTGTTTTAATCTGGAGGTTCATCTGAAACATGTCCACCATTGGTGACCCTTCTGATATTTTAAATACCAGTGGCATCGCTTCTACCATCACAGTCACGTGCAAGCTACCACAATAAGACAAATGAACAGATAAGTATAGGTGCACAATATAAAAATATTAAAATGGGGAATGTTTTGTTATGTATATTTTAACACAATAGAAATACGCAGGGAACTAGGAAAGTAGTATAAGTTTAAATGCATAATCTATATTTTCCTTTTATTTTTGTTGTTGTTGAGTGCCATTGAGTCAGTTCCAACTCATAGCGACCATGTATAGAGTTTCTGAGGAACAGTTGGTGGGTTTGAACTGCTGACCTTGTGGTTTGCAGTCCAGTGCTTATCCTACAGCACCATAGATTTTGGGTTTTGGGGAAAAGGGAAAGGAACTAACTTTGTTGATAGAACTTCTTTGAACCAGGGTCTTTGAGACATTATCTCCTATCAGCTTCATGAATTGTTTACCAGACCTTATTAGTCTCATAATTTCATGTTTTGAAATTGACATGCAAGTACTCAAAGCTCGTAGGTAACAAGCTAGGATTTGAAACTAAAACTCTGATCTCAACATGTGCTCTCTATACTATATTAGTTTGCACCCTTCTTCTCCACCACATATCTATCAATTTATTACACTCTGGTGACTTGTGTGTGGCTGTGGTGCTGGAAGGTGTGCCACTGGTATTTTCAATACCATCAGAGTCACCGATGGTGGACTGCTTTCTGCTGAGATCCTAGACTATGCCAACCTAGGAGAAAGGAGAGGCATACTACTTCTGAAAGTTTAGCCACTGAAAACCATATTAATAGCTGTGGAACATTGTCACATATAGCACCTGAAGATGTAAATATTATGAATTGCAACAGATCATTGTAAGATATAGTATTGGACTATGAGCCCCTCAGGTTGAAAGATACTCAAAATATGACTGGGGAAGAGCTGTCTGTTCAAAGTAGAGTTGACCATAATGACATGAGTAGAGCACAGCTTTCAGAACCTTAATTTGCTGATGGGGCAAAACTTAAAGTAAGGAAAAACAACTGTAAACCTCCTTTAATAACTGGAACATAGAATGCACAAAGTATGAATTTAGGAAAATTGGAAGCTGTCAAAAATGAATGGCACATATACAGATCGATATCCTAGGCATTAGTGAGCTGAAATAGACTGGTATTGGCCATTTTGAATCTGACAATCATATAGTTTGCTATATGGGAAACAACAAATTCAAGAGAAATGGTGTCACATTCATCATTAAAAAGAACAGTTCAGGATCTGTCTTAAAGTTTAATGCTGCCTGAAATAAGATAATATCCATACATCTACAAAGAAGACTATTATTCTATTATTCAAATTTACACACCAACCACTTATGCCAGTGATGATGCAAGTGAAGAATTCTACTAACTTCTTCACTCTGAAATGGGTCAAACATGCAACCACGATCCATTGATAATTACTGGTGATTGGATTGTGAAAGTATGAAATGGAGAAGGATCAATAGTTGAAAAATATGGCCTTTGTATTATAAATCATGTTAGAGATTGCATTACAGGATTTTTAAGACCAATGACTTATTCATTTCAAATACCTGTTTTAAAAGCATAAAGGACAACTTTGCACATCTACCTCACCAGGTGGAATATATAGGAATCAAATTGACTACATCTGTAGGTAGAGACAGTGGAGAACCTCAATATCATCAGCCCCAACAAGGCCTGGAGCAGAGTGTGGAATATATCATCAATTGCTCATATGCATTTTCAGGCTAAAGCTTATGAAAATGAAAACAAGTCCATGAGAAGCAAAATATGATTATTTTTTATATGTTGTTGTTACGTGTTGTCCGATCAGTTCCAACTCTTAGAGACTCAGTATAGGGTTTCCGAGGTGCAACTGGTATATCTCACCTGAATATAGAGACCATCTCAAGAATGGATTTTACGCATTACACACAAATGACCAAAGACTAGAAAAGTTGGGAGATGGCATGAAGAAAATCATATAGGAAGAAAGAAGCAAAAGGTTATTACAAAGACAGAAAAGACAAAAATGAATGTCAGAGGAGATTCTGAAACTTGGTTCTGAGTGTAGAGATGTTAAAACAAATGGAAGAAATGAGGAATTAAAAGAATTTAAGAAAAAATTTGAAAGAGGAAACAAAGTCAATTGCTATAATGAAATGTGCAAAGATCTGGAGTTAGAAAACCAAAAGGGAAGAACATGCTCAGTATGTTTTAAGCTGAAAGAAATAAAGAAAAAAATTCAAGCTTTAAGTTGCAATATTGAAGCATTCTGTAGGCAATATATTAAATGATACAAAAGCATAAGAAGAAGATGGAAGAAATATACAGTCAATGGACTAAAAAGAAATGGTAGCTGTTCAGCCATTTCAAGAAATAGCATATGATTAATAATTTGTGTGACACTGTGGGTTAATGCGCTGTACTGTAAAGTCAGTTTGAACTGCAAGGTTGGCAGTTCAAGCTCACCATCTGCTCTTCAGAAACCCTATACAGGGTCGCTATGGGTTGGAGTTGACTTGATAGCACTTAACAACAGCAATAACAATAATAACAACAAAACACTGAAGGAAGAAGTCCAAGCTACACTTAAAGCATTGGCAAAAGACAAGGCTTCAGGAATCGATAGAATAAAAATAGACATCTTTCAACAAACTGATGGGACACTGGAGGCACTCACTAGTGTATACCAAAATATTTGGAAGATAGTGACCTGGTCAACCATTCCAAAGAGAGGTAACCCAATGGAATGTGGATATTGTTGAACAATATCATTAATATCACATGTAAGTAAAATTTTGATGTATATAATTAATAAATGTTTGATGCACTGCATTAATGGGGAACTTCAAGAAGTTCAAGTCTGATTCAAAAGTGGACGTGAAACTATGGATATCATTACTGACATCAGATGGATATTGGCTGAAAGCAGAGAATACCAGACAGATGTTTACTTATGCCTTATTGAGTACTCAAGGCTTTTGACTATGTAGACCGTGACAAATTATGGATAACATTGCTAAGAATGGGTGTTACATAATACTTAATTGTGCTCAGGAACATGTACATAAGCCAAAAGGCAGGTGCTAGAACAGAACAAGGGTATGCAGAATGATTTAAAATTAGGAAAGGTGTAAGGCAGTATTGTTTTCTTTCACCATACTCATTCATTCTGTATGCTGCAAAAATAATCTGAGAAACTGGATTAGATGAAGAAGAATGTGGTCTCATGATTGAAGGGAGACTTACTAAGAACCTGCAATATGCAGATTATACAGCCTTGCTTGATGGAAGACTAGAGGACTTGAAATACTTACTGATGCTTGTAAACTAAGAGGACTTAAAATACTGGTGATGACCAAAGACTAAATTCTTCAGTATGTATTGTACCTCAATGCAATGTAAACAAAAATCCTCAGTACTTCACTAATAAATACTATCATGGTTACTGGAGAAAGATTGAAGTTGTCAAAGACTTCATTTTACTTGACTCCACAATCTATGTTCATGGAAGCAGCAGTCAAAATGTGAAATGCCATATTGTGTGAGACAATCTGCTGTACCAAGACCTCTTTAAAATAATCAAGAACAAAGTTATCAGTTTAAGGACTAAAATATACCTTACCCAAGCCATGGTATTTTCAGTAGTCTCATATGCATTTGTAGTGGTTACGAGTTAGGCTGCCAACTTCAAGGTCAGCAGTTCGAAACTACCAGTGGTTCCGCGGGAGAAAGATGAGGCATTCTGCTCCTGTAAAGATTTATAGCCTCGGAAACCCTGTGCAGGGTCACTATGAGTCAGAACTGACTCCATGGTACTTAACAACAACATGTGCATTTTAAAGTTGGACAGTGAATAAGGATGATCATAAAAGAATAGAGGCATTTGATTTATAGTGTTGGAGAAGAATGTTAAAATACCATGCACTGTCAGAGGAACAAATAAGCCTTTATTGAAAGAAGTATAAACAGACTACTTCTCAGAAGCCAGGATGGTGAGACTTCATTTCTCATACTTTGGGTATGTTAACACAAGGGACTAGTTACTGGAGAGGGATATCCTTCTGATAAAATGGAGGATCAGTGAAAAGAGGAAGTCCCCCAAAGAGATGGATGGACAGAGTTGCAGCAGCAGTGGGCTCAAACACAACTGTGAGGATGGTGCAGGACCAGGTAGCCTTTTTTTCTGTTGTGCATAATAGTATCACTGTGGGTTACAACCAATCAATGGTACTTAAAAAAAAGAAAACCAAAACCTTATTCTAACTCACATTATAATTTACTGACTGTCAGCTTACATACACTTCTGGGAGAATCCACATTTAATGAGTTCCAAATGATAGCAATATTTTAAAGTTATAAGCATCCCTCATAAAAATGGAGTTTTAATGTGAAATGATACAGGGAGAAATGCATTTTTTCTTTACTAATTTGTGTTTTTTCGTAGAGTAGATATTTAATATAAATAGTGCTTCCAATATTATAAATAGAAGAAAAAAAAGTAGCATAAAAAGTATTTTCAGTTTTTATGTTGTGGTGCCAGAGAGGATGAAATAATTATATTATTTTTTAAAGTTTATAATTCTTCAATGTTCAAAACTGCATTTTCACTGTAGAAAAAATTAAAATATACAGAAAGTCACCATTCAGAGACAATTAATACTAGCATTTCCTTGTGTTTTCTTCTATACTTGTGTGTATACAAGGGTAATCTAAAAAGTATTGCTAACTAGGTTTCTAGGTCATACATGCCCAGGTTTATTCCAAACAAGATATGTTCTGCTGCTGCCAACAATTAAACCCAAGTAGGGGCGATGGGAGATGAAACATAAAAGAAAGACACAATTGACATATAGCAAAGTTGGAACGAGGTGGGCCACACCACTCTGATGGAGATACTGTGACACCACACTGTCCTACGTTCTGCTCATTTAGTACATATACAAATCAAAGGGGAGAGCTGGGGGTAGGGAAAAAGACTGCAAAAAATTTTTGGTGTATAGATGCAAGCAGTAGGCAGAAATTTATCAGAAGAAGGTAGTTGCTGGGGAAACAGAGATAGGGCAGTGAGATGTTTTTGCAGACTTGAACTGAAGGCCATGGTGGTGTACAAGGAAAGACTGCAAATTCCTTGTTCCCTGAGGCAGGCTTTGCAAATTCCTTAAGGGGCAGCCTGACCTGGGAGCAGCCCAATTTTCTGGACCACAACTGTTTAGTTACAATCCTTCGGTTAAACTGCCCCCAAGTCTGAGACCTTTAGTTCAGTCACTCCCAACAACATTCAAACATGTGTCTGCAATCAGTGAATGGCTGCAAACAAGGTCTCTCAGTAATACATTTGTCTTTCGCCTTACAGAGTGCCTTCAAAACAAAAGGGCCAATCAAAGCTATGACTTCTAAGGGGGTCTGCTGGGACAGTTAAATTCAAACAAAGAGGTCAGCTCAGAAGGTTATGAAAACTTTTTTCTTGGCGGTGAGACTTCTAAGGGGTAGTCTTGATATATTTTCTCAAAGGACAGGCGTATATTCTGTAGAAGTTTTAAGAAAATTGAAAACTGCATTGGGGAGAATGAGGCCAGTAAATTTGTACTGAGAGAATTTTTTTTCCCAATTAGGACATTGCACCTGTTCATTTTTCAAGGGTAGCAAGGGCTACTCTATGATAATTTTGTTGGGAAGCCCTACTCACCCATCCTACAGTCCTGATTTTGCCCTTCAGGCTTCTTTTTGTGCCCAAACTCAATGAGCATTGAAAAGGAACACAGCTTGAATCCCCCGAGGATAGCAAAATGGCCATTTTGATGTAGTTTGAAATGAAGGGCTCGGAATTCTTTGGAGAGGGTTAGAGAGATGGAAACACTACCTTCAGAAATGTGTAGACCTGGATGGAGGAGCCAAGAAACAACAGCTTTACATTTTGTTATTTTTATTTAAGGAAGGTTTCTATGACTTTGTAGCAATAGTTTTTGACTTACCATTGTTTGCAGATATAATTATTTTTACAGAAGAAGGATTATACTTTATATACATAAAATATCACTTTTCCCAATTTAAAAAGCTCTTCAACATTTTTCTATGACATAAACATCCATATGAATTTTTGAGATTATCTAGTATTCCATAATAAGGATGTTTCATAATTTATTTAGCCAATGCTAGAGATTTATATTTTTTCCATTTTCTTTTATTAGAAAACTGTGTTATAAACATCTATGTTTATGCATCTTTACACACATATCCTGATTATTTCATTAAAATAAATCACCAGTATCATTTTTAAAATACAACATGGAATTTTCACATTTCTAAATACTATAGGATAAATTTATATTTTGGGCAATTGATATTCAGAATTTAAGTTGATGTAAAATCACAAGACATTATTCAGTTGAGAATCAAAATATCAGTTCTTTGAGGATAATAGATTTTGAGAAACTTATGTAATGTTCCAAATATAAATCTTGAACAACTGACTTATTGAGCTATAGAGGACATCCTTGTCTTAGAGGTGAGGGCATTATTATTCACTCAGATAACTGTCATTCCTTAATATGTGAGGTCCTTGAGAGTCAAGACTATTTATGTTCTAATACCCAGCACCATGCCTGTCTCATAATACCTGTTTAATAAATGTTTATGAATAAATAAATAAAACTCAGGTCTTGAGTAGCTAAAGGATTTGCTAAAGGTGGTACTCCTAATTCAAATTCAAGGTGAAGACCACACTTGAACCCACAGCATTTGACTTCTAACTCTTCAATTTTACCAGTTTCTCAGCCTAATTCCTCTAGAAAACATAGATTGAGCTAGAAGTTTATGTGCTCTTACTTTGTGAGGGAGTGCCATATCTTCAAAGCAGGAGAGAATGAAAGGATCAGGGAAGGTAAGAGGTAGCACAAAGAAGGGGTACATTACCAAGGACTCTACTTTTTCCTATCTTAGTTTGTTATGGCTGCTAGGAAGATTGTAGAAGATTTTATGCACTTGAGTTATAGTGTTGAAGAAGAATATTGAAAGTATCATGGATTTCCAGAAGAACAAATCTGTGTTGGAAGAAGTACAGCTAAAATACTGCTTAGAAGCTATAATGGCAAGACTTCATCTCTCATACTTTGGGCATATCAGGAGGGAATAGTCCCTGGAGAAAAACATCGTGCTTGGTAAAGTGGAGGTTCAATGAAAAATAGGTAGTCCCCCAATGAGATGGGTTGACATAGTGGTAGCAGCAATGGAGTCAACAGTAACAATTGTGAAGATGGTTCAGGACCGGGCAGTGTTTTGTTCTCTTATGTGTAGGGTCCCTATGAGTTGGAGATTAATTGACAAGCTGCTAGAACAAAATACCAAAATGATGGAG
>NW_006408590.1:4666147-4679054 GCF_000296735.1 Chrysochloris asiatica | reverse complement strand
AACTAAGCCCATTTCTTCATTGTTGCTTTTCCCCCTCTTCTACTCATCAGTAGACCAGTGTGGTCATCAGCAAGCTTACATGCCTGTTCACGTGTTCCCTTTGAGTTTTAGTCTTAGGGGTGGGTTTGTCCTGAGGGAACTTGATTGTTTGCTTTGATGACTTCCCGGTGAACAACTTGCTTATTCTGTAGTAGCCAGTAATACTCAGTCCATAACATTTTGTTATTATTGTTTGTTGTCATTAAGTTGGTTCTGACTCATAGTGACAACAGAATGAGCCTTTGCCCAGTCCTGTACATCCTCATAATCACTCTAAGTTTGAGTCCATTGTTACAGACACAGTGTCAGTTTATCTCATTGAGAGTCTGCCTTTTTTTTTTCTCTTACCCTCTAACCAACTATGACATTCTTCTCTAGGGACTGTTATGTCCAGATAATATGTCCAAAGTATGTAAGGAAATGTCTCATCATCCTCGATTCTAAGGAACATATGGCTATACATCTTCTAAGACAGAGTTATTTGTTCTTTTGGAAGTCTGTAATGTATTCAATATTCTTTGCCAACATGATAATTCAAATGCATCAATTCTTCTTCTTCAGTCTTCTTTATACGTTGTTGAACTGTTACATGCATGTGGTAGTGATGATTATGTGCCCGTATAGTTGGTTCTCACTCATAGAGACATAGGGTTTCTGAAGCTGTACATCTTTAAGCGAGCAGAAAGCCTCATCTTTCTCCCATAGAACCACTGGCGGTTTAGAACTGCTGATCTTGAGATTAGCAATCCAACTTGTAGCCACTACACTACCAGAGCTCCTTGTTACATGTGTATGAAGCAATTGAAAATACCATGACTGAGATCAGATACACCTTAGTACTCAAAGTGACATGTGTGCTTTTTAACACTTTAAAGAAGTATTTTACAGCAAATTTGTCCAATGTAATTTGTTGTTTGATTTATTGATTGCTACCTCCTTGGGTGTGGCTTGTAGATCCACATAAAAAGGAATCCTTGACAACTTCAATCTTTTCTCTGTTTATTTTGATACTCCTTTTGATCCATTTGTAAGGATTCTTTTTTCTTTATGTATAATTCATAGTATAGTACAACTGATTGCTTGAAATCACGAGATCTTTTGGAGGAAAGCCTCAAATACAATACCACTCTAAGGTAGGTAGCCCATCAGCATGAGGAAGGCAGAAGAATGTGTGTGCTAGTTTCAATATTCCCAAAGCACATTAATTTCTAGGTGTGCACATGTGGGCAGGATATGGGAAACAAGCCATACTGTTTGGCTGTGCCCACTAAAGTCAGTTGTTATGGGGACTGTAACCCTAGGCTTTAGAGACAGAAGTAAGAACATCTGAATTAGAACCTATAAAGTCTCTGATGCAATCAGTTTAGACATTAGTTTACTTCTCAGTGGGTGCTGGGTTGGTGTTGGAAATAGAGTGGAAAACCAGACTCTGTCCATGTCCTCCAGGAGCTAAACACTTCAGCTTAAACTTGGTCATTGGATTAACCACCTCCATATCTGCTATTAGACTCTTTCCTAGCCCTCTCTCTTATGTGCTCTGTTTTTCAGTAACCTACATTTTCCACCAGAATATTGTCATATATATTGTCAGAGGCTTAGCTCCTTGAGTTGGAGGGTGCTAAAATACTACTGCCTCCTTAAAGTAGATGATGTGAATGGAGTAAGCTGTGATACTGTGAATGGAGCAAGCTTTCTAAACTTTTATTTACTGATGGGATACAACTCAAAATGAGGAGAAACAGTTGCAAATATTTATTAATAATTGGAACATGGACTGTACGATATATGAATCTAGGAAAATTGGAAGTTGTCAAAAATGAAATGGAACATATAAAATCAGTATGCTAGGCATTAGTGATCTGAAATGGACTGGTATTGGCCATTATTAGTCTGACAATCACATTGTTTACTATGCCAGGAGTAACAAATTAAAGAGGAAAGGTGTTATGTTCATTGTCAAAAATAACAAACCAAGATCTTTCATGAGGTACGACATTGTCTGTGATAGGATAATATCCATGTGTCTACAAGGAAGACCACTTAATACCACTATAATTCAAGATTCTGCACCAACCACTAAAGCCAGTAGTGATGAAATTGAAGAATTCTACCAAATTCTTCAGTCAGAAATTGATCAACTGTGCAATAAAGATATATCTATAATTACTGCTGATTGGAAAGCAAATGTCAGAAACAAAGAGGAAGGATCAGTAGTTGAAAAATATGACCTTAGTGATAGAAATGGTGCTGGAGATCCCATGACAGAAATTTGAAAGACCAGTGACTTCCTTGCAAATACCATTTTAAGCAACATAAAAGATGATAATGCACTTGAACTTCTCCAGATGGAATACACAGAATCAAGCTGACTATATATATCATCATCCAAAATAAGTCCAAGGACAGACTGGAATAAATCATCAATTGTTCATATGCAAGTTTAGGCTGAAGATGAAGAAAATTAAACAAGGTCACAAGAGCCCAAATATGACCTTGAACATATCCTTCCTGAATTTAGAGATCATCTTGAGAACAGACTTAACACATTAGACACTAATTACCGAAAACCCGAGTAGTGTGGGATGGCACCAAGAACATCATAGAGGAACAAAGCAAAGGTCATTACAAACACAGGAAAGAAAGCAAAGACAAAAATGGATGTCAGAGCATACTCTGATACTTGATCTCCACCATTGGAATGTTAAAGGAAATAGAAGAAACAAAAGAACTGAATAAAATTTCAAAGGGCAGCTTCAGAAGACAAAGCCAAATATTGTAAAGAAATTTGCAAATATCTGGAGTTAGAAAACCAAAAGGGAAGAGCACGCTCACCATTTCTCAAATGAAAGAACTGAGGGAAAAATTTCAAGCTTTGCCTTGAAATATTGAAGGATTCTGTAGGCAAAATATTGGATGATACAGAAAGCATAAAAAGGAAGGAATATTCAGAGTCACTGTACCAAAAAGAAATGGCCAATATTCAAATGTAGCATATGATCAAGAACTAATGGAAGTGATGGAAGAGGTCCAAAATGAACTGAATGCAAAGAACAAAGCTCAAGGAATTGATAGAATTCAACTTCAAATTTTTCAACAAACAGATGCAGCACTGGAGGTACTCATCTATACCAAGAAATTTGGAAGGTGGCTACCTAGCCAAATGATTGGAAGAGATCCACACGTGTGCCCAATCCACAGACAGGTGTCCCAACAGAATGCAGAAATCATCTTGTAATATCATTAATAGTACCTGCAAGTAAAATTTTGCTAAAGATAATTCAAAAATGGCTGCAACAGTACACTGAGGTTCAAGTCAAATTCAGACAAGGTTGTGTAATGAGGGATATCATTGCTGACAACAGGTGGATCTAGGCTGAAAGCAGAAAATATCAGAGAGATGCTTATCTCTGCTTTAATGAGTATGCAAAGGCTTTTGACTGTATGGATCATAACAAGAAATAGGCAATGTTATGGAGAATGAATATTCTGGAGCATTTAACTGTGCTCATGAGGAACCTGCATATAGACCAAGAAGCAGTTGTTCGAACAGAACAAGGGGGCACCAAATGATTTAAAATCAGGAGAGATGTGCACCAGGGTTGTATTCTTTCACAATTTTTTTTTTTTTTTACTTTAAACAAGTTTTTACTACACAAAGGTGACATCACTGGTTATTCCTCAACTCTGTACACAATACTCTCCAGAGAAAGTCTGCTTCTTCACCACTCTAGTGATGGCAAGCACTAAAATCCTGATTTTAACAGAACAGTTGTAAAAATGCCTCCGTGATTTACATTGAAAGCAGTCCATTGGTGATGGTTCTTGCATTCAATATCAGGAATGCACAAATGTCTTTTTACTAAAAAATACAAAATAAATTATCTGTAGGTATTGACAGTGACAGCAGTAAACCATTATATATTGTCAACTGAAGCCAGTAACTAATGGTTATAAGTGATTTTCTTAAAACATCAGCCAGCCTTTTCTTCAGACATTTTCTTCTCTTTAAAGGACTTCTCTGAAGTTATTGGTGAGGAACACTGCCTTCAGCTTCCTGTTACTGTTCATTGATAAATGGTAAAGCACTATTCTAGGAACTTGAACATGTCACCTCCCGTACCTCCCATACCACCTCCCATTCCACCCATTCTGCCCATGCCAGGGTCCTTCTCTTCCTTAGGGATTTCTGTGACTACAACTTCTGCTGTGGTTCACAGGGATCCTACTCCAGCAGCATCCAATAAAACAGTTCTTCCAACCTTGGTTAGATCAATGATGCCTTTTTCCACCATATTGACAAAATCTCCAAACATAACATCATAATCAACTTCTGAGGAAATCTGCATAATTTTCTCAACTATCAACAATCCTTAAACACCTGCCTTATTAGCAACAGTCATTGCAGGAATTTTGAGTGTTCTTTTAATAATTTCTATACCAAATTTTTTTAAATCTTAATTTGCTGGAGTTAGTGAGTCCAAGGCTGGCATGCACCAAAGCAGAGCACAGCCACCTCCAAGTACAATGTCTTCAATAGCAGCTTGTGTTACATTGAGGGCATCTGTAACTCTGTCTTTCTTTTCATTCACTTCCACATCACTTGTCCCACCAAATTTTAGCACAGCTACTCCATTTGAATGTCAGAAAAACAAAAATCCTCACCACTGGACCAATAAATAACATTCTTATCAACGGAGAAAAGATTGAAGTTGTCAAGGACTTCATTCTTCTTGGATCAACTATCAACACTCGTGGGAGCAGCAGTCAAGAGATCAGATGACATATTGCACTGGACAAATCTGCTGCACTGGAACTTTTTAAAGTGTTGAAGAGCAGAGATGTTAGCTTAAAGACTAAGGTGCGCCTGACCCAAGCCATGGTATTTTCAATAACCTCATATGGATGTAAAACTGGACAGTGAATAAGGAAGACCATATAAGAATTGATGCCCTTGAGTTGTGGTGTTGGAGAATACTAAAAGTGCCATGGACTGTCAAAAGAACCAATAGATCTAATTTGGAGGAGGTACAGCAAGAGTGCTCCTTAGAGGCCAGGATGGCTAAGCTTCATCTCTTATACTTTGGACATATTGTCAGGAGAGAACAGTCGCTGGAGAAGGATGTCATGCTGGGTAAGATGGAGGGTCAGAGAAAAAGAAGAAGACCCCCAACGAGATGGATCAGCCAGGGGGCATCATTGATGGCGTCAAGTGTGGCAGCGGTAGTGAGGTTGGCCCAGGATTGGACATTGTTTCATTTTGTTGTGCATGGGGTTGCTATGAGTCGGTTCCAACTTGATGGCACCTGACAACAACAATACTCCATTTGAATGTTTTGCTAGTCGTTCATTCAGCTTTACCTTTTCATATTCTCTAGTTGTGATGTCTAACTGCGCAACAATTTCTTGAATGCATTTTTCAATTTGAGCCTTGTCACCTTTTCCTTTCAAGAGCGTAGCATCATCTTTGGTCCCAATGCCCTCTCCAATTTTCCGTAAGTCATGAGCCTGAACATCTTCAAGATTCAATGTTAATCCCTCTTCTCCAAATACTGCACCACCAGTAGGAATAGCCGTGTTTTTAAGCTGGTTCTTTCTATTGTCATCAAAACTGGGAGCTTTGACTGCTACAACTTGAAAGCCAACTTTTAGCCTAATCAAATCGAGAGTACTAAGAGGTTCTCCATCAACATCTTCAGCAATTATGACCAAAGGCTTATGGTGAGCATTGGCAATTTCAAAAGCAGGTACAATAGACTCGACACTAGAAATTTTCTTTCGACTTAATAAAACATAGGCCTACTGGAATTCACATTTTTGTCCTTTTGATGTATTAATAAAGTATGGGGTAATATAACCTCAGTCAAACTCCATGATTTCTAAAGCATCATTCAAGGTTTTTCCATCCTTTACTGTGATGACACCTTTTCTTCCAACCTTTTTCATGGCATCAGAAATGATGGTGCCAGTTTATTTGTCTTCATTTGTAGAAATTGTAGCAACCTGAGCAAATTCTTCAGGAGTTGTCACAGGTTTAGACTGTTCCTTAAGTCCATCAATTACAGCATCAACAGCTAACATTACATCTCTCCTGATTTCCACTGCATTAGCACCTTTGCTAAACTTCTCAAAACCTTCTTTGGCAATAGAGCATGCCAATGCAGTAACAGTGGTGGAGCCATCCTCAGCCTCTTCATTTGTGCTGTTGGCAACATCCTGAACAAGTTTGGGCCTAATATTTTTGTGCTTATCCTTTTAAGTCAATTGACTTAGCAACAGTGACACCATCTTTTGTTACTTTGGGGCTCTCCCAACTCTATTTAGTAATCACCGTTCTTCCCTTTGGCCTCATAGTAACTGCTACAGTATTGGCTAGAAGGTCTACACCTTGCAGCATTAAGACTTGGGTGTCTGCACCAAATTTGACATCTTTGGCATAAGCCCAACAAAGATGAGTTCCCAGTTCCCTGGACACTGGCCTCATCTGCTGAATGACTGTCAGTAAGTGGAGCATTCCTGCAGGGTGGTGGGCTTGTGGGCTTGCGAGCACACAGAGGAAGGCTATCAGCATCCAGTGAGAGCTCTTTCACCATTCTTATTCAATGTGTATGCTGATCAAATAATACAAGAAAAGAAGATAAATTGTATGAAGAAGAACATGACATCAGGATTGGAGGAAGAGTTATTAACAACCTGTGTTATTCAGATTACACAACCTTGGTTGCTGAAAGCAAAGAGGACTTAAAATATTAATGAAGCAAAGATGACAGCATTCAGTGGTTTTTCAGGATTGCACCTCAATGCAAAGAAAACAAAAATCCTTACCACTGGACCAATAAATAATATCAAGCTAAACAGAGAAAAGACTGAAGTTGTCAAACACTTCATTTTGCTTGGATTCACCATCAACACCCATGGAAGTGTCAGTCAAGAAATCAAATGATGTGTTGCATTAGGCAAATCTGCTGCACAAGACCTCCTTAAAGATTTCAAGAGCAAATGTCAGTTTGAGGACTAATGTATACCTGACCTAATCCATGGTATTTTCAGTAACCTCATATGCATGTGAAAGTTGGACAATGAATAAGGAAGGATGGAAAATTGATACATTTAAGTTATGGTGTAGGAGTAGAATATTAAAGGTAGCATGGACTGTCAGAAGAACAAACAAATCTGTGTTGGAAGAAGTACAGACAGAATTTTACTTAGAAGTCAAGGTGGATAGACTTCATCTTTCAAACTTTGAACATATTAATAGGAGGGACCAGTCCTTGAAGAGGGACATCATGCTTGGTGAAGTGGATGGTCAGAAGAAAGAGGGAGCCTCCCAATGAGATGGATTGTCACAGTGGCAGCAGCAATAGACCCCAGCATAGCGGCATTTGTGAGGATGACACAGGACGGAGTGGTACTTCCTTCTGTTGTACATGGTTCACTATGGGTAGGAGCTTGCTCAATGACACCTAACAAAAACAATAACAAAACATTTTTCCTAGGATGGTAGGTGTGGTCAGTGAAAACACTATAGAACATTGAACCGTGGGACAAAGAGAAAAGTTTTCCGCTCCACTTCCATTCACCTTGTATCTCGCTTGTGGTGACGTCTTCAGCAGCAGCTGAACCTACTCTGTGGTTTGATTTCATAGTTGGGCCTGACTTCTAGGAGGCACATATTTCCACCGTTCCCCCAATCTTAAGAGTAGTAGCGATTTTCTGGTCTTGCTTACCTAATAGGGTTTTATTTATTCCTTTGTATTTTATTTTTACAGGTAGAGTTCATTGTAAACAGTTACAACTTCACACCGTGGCACCAATCTCAGGAAACGTTCTGCCCACACTGTTTTCAGCACCTTTAACTTGAACTATCTGCCCGTTTAAGTTCTCATCTGTACATTAGAGTTGCGGCTGCCATTTTGATCTGCCATAGCCAGTTCATTAAAAGGATGCAGCAGAGCAAACAAACATTCTTATTTATCGAGCTAAACCCTCCCAAATTCACTTTTAAACTCTTTCACCACCTGATAATCTGCTTTTGAAATCATTTCCTCTGTTTTCAAAACTTAGGCTGGCTTCTGTTTTCTGACTGGACCTAAATGAAAATAGTTCATCTCAAGGAAATTAACCAGTCACACTTAATAGTTTTCATTGATTATAGAGCAAGTAATAGCTTTTTAAAGTATTATTAAAAAGAGTTACTATTTGCTATAATACAGCTCCTAACCAGCTCATAAACATCAGGCATACACAAATGTTTTCAGTATAGACCTGGTAATTACAATTTTATTTTATTAGAAGCCATCAGAATTAATATAAAAGTATGAGCTAGAAAAATGAACATAATCTTTTCAGAATGAAAAATTTTCTTCATCAACAGAGAAGTATTATTTCTTCCATGAGGTCATTAGAAATCAAGCCCAAATATTGAAATGCTGACTGTTACTTTAATTTTTAAAGAATATGGTATTTGTAAACTGATAAAAGGAAAAAAAAATAATCTGTATCATTTTCTCTTTGATTTTCCAATGCTTTCATTTCCTTTTTCTGAATATAAGGATGGGCGTGGAGGGAGAGATATGGTGCTGTCTTTGCTGGAGATCAGTGCTCTCTCTTCACCCACTGTGCAGCGTCAAATAATTTGACAAAAAGGCAATGCAAGCATTTGCACAGCTGAACTATGCTGTAGAGTCTTTGAAAATAAAATATGGTATTTGGAGTTTTATAAACTCTAGGCATTGTTATTATTGTCACAATATGCATTAATATCCACTATGCACTGTACTAGGAAGTTTGCATTTGCTATCACATGGATCTTCAAAATACCCTGGAAACCGTATACCATTTGTCACATTTGACAGATGTGCAAAGCAAAAGAAGTTCACAGAGTGAATGACCACTGAAGCTAGATATCAAGATATCAAGTCCAGTTCTGAAGACTAAAGCTCCCTGCTCCTTTCTCTATACTGCGCCACCATTTTCACTAAATAAAACTATTTTTGTATGTTAAGTTCTGAGAAAATAAAAGCAATGGGATGTGCATATCCTGAATGATTATAGATAGCATGCAATGATATCTCAAAAATGTTACTACTTACTATTTTCTGTATTCCTTGAATGTGAAGTCAGTGAAATATTTCTTTTGACTCTTCTCTGACATAGGAAGACATCCTTAGAATCATGAAATCATAAAATTCACAGAGAATAGCTAATCCAAATTCCTAATTTTACAGATAAGAACTCTTGGGTCCAGAGGTAAAAAAAACGATTCTATCAAGGAAACTGCCACCTTTCAAAAAATTCATTCAAAGACAGACCATCAGATATTCAGCAAAGCTTAAATGGACAAGAAGGGAATAGAGTGTTTAAGTGAAGCATGTGGACAGTTCAGCTTGCCAAATGGAAAAGATGAAAATGTCTTTACACATTTAGCAGAGGTTCCCAGTAGGGCTTCTGCATGCTCCTTTGAGAATCCAGTGCTTGGGAGGTGAGAAGAGGGAGGTAGGCCTTTAAGAGTTCAAGTTATGTAAGGGTTCTAAGAGGCTTATTCTTAGGAAAATCAACAGTCAAAATCAACACTCGTGAGGAAAATTGATCTCTCACTTCTAGAAAGCTGTTTTGGATTGAAAGCATACCCACCACAAGTTGGGAGAGGATCAAAGTCCAGTTCCCAGGAGCAGAGGATTTATTTATTTTTTTTTTTAATGTGATTAGGTGCAGTATCCTCTTAGGATATATCCCATAGGATGAGTAATATAATCTGGAGGTAAAGATTATAAGTCAAATATCAAATATTACAAGGACCCAGAGTTAGACAAATGAAATAATAGTAATACTGATAGGAAAGATTAGTTTCAATCACAAAGGGAAAGAGTCAGGCAACTACAATGGAGACCAGAAGATAAGGAAAATTGGATAAGGAGATTTCAGCAACGGAAGGCCATAGAGTCTTTCAAGTTTTGAGTTATTCTCTCTCTTGTTCTAGCTATTTCTCATAGTCTTTCTCTACATGATCTCTGCCTTGAGAGAGTGACCATACAATGAATAATGGTCAGGACTTATATAAAAATAAAACTCCTAACAATCAGTCCAAGAAGTCACACAACAATCCCTGTAGCAACAGCCTTTTGATTCATAACTGGCTTAACCCACAAGCTACTCCAAAGGAGAAAAGACCGGGCAATCTGTTCCTATCAAGACTGTTGTTATTAGATGTCTTTGAGTCAAGTCCAGCTCATAGCATTCTATGCACAATAGAATGAAACACTTCCTAGTCCTATATCAGAGTCCTGGTGTAGCACTGTAGGAGAAGCTCTGTACTGCAAGGTCAGTTTGAACAGCAAGGTTGGAAGTTCAAACTCAACAGCCACTCCTTGGAAACCTTAAGTTGGAATTGACTCAACAACATTTAACAAGTCTTGTATCATTCTTATAATCATTTCTATGTTTGAGCCCATTGTTGTAGCCACTGTGTCAATCTGTCTTGAAGATCATCCTATTTTTTTTTTTGGACTCTTTACCAAGCACGCTGGTTCCTTCTGATAAGATAACCAACATATGTAAGATGAAGTGTCACCAACCTCTATGGTAAGGAGCGCTTTGGCTGTATTTCTTCCCAAAATGATTTGTTCATTCTTCTGGTTGTTGTTGTAAGTATTGTAGAGTGTGTTAGCAGGTGTGTGTTTGCTACTAGATGTTCCAATGTACTAATGCGTGAATTGTATATCTGCTTTCCTTTTGTTCCCTCGAGTGCCGTGAGATGTGTGAGGAGCCCCTGGTCCGCAGGAACAGACACTACATCAACTGCTGCTGTCAGGACTGCTGTGTGGAATAATCATCTGCATACCTTTTATATGCACAAAAATTTCCCTTTTTATATGTCAAGTAAATATTTGTAAAAGTTAACTCACACAAATGAAATCATTATAATGATTACTAATATATTTTTTAGTATTAAAAAATAGCCACCCTCTATAGGTTTCCGAGGAGCAGCTGGTAAGCTTGAACTGCTGACCTTGTGGTTCAAACTGACTTTGTAGTCCAGTGCATTAACCCACAGCACCACAGCAGGACTCTATATTTAATATTATTTGCCAATATCATCATTCAAAGGCATCAATTCTTCTTGGTCTTCCTTATTTATTGTTCAGCTTTGCTATGCATATGAAACAATTAAAAATGCCATTGGTCAGGTATACCCTAGTCCTCAAAGTGATAGCTTCTTGGATCATTTGCTCAGCATACAAATTGAATAAGTATGGTGCAAGGATACATTTGTGATATACCCCATTCCTGATTTTAAGCCATGCAATAACTCCTTGTTCTGTCTGAATGACTGCGGTTCCACATGAGCACCATTTAAGTGTTCTGTTCTGGAATTGCAACTCTTTGCAATGTTATACATAATTTCTTATGATCCACACAGTTGAATTTCTTTGCATCAAACATCTTTCTGGTATTCTTCACTTTCAGCTAAAATCCATCTGATATCAGTGAGATCCCTTATTCCATATCTTCTTCTGAATCTGGCTTGAATTTCTGGCAGCACACTGTCAATGTACTGCTGCAATTATTTTTTAATGATCTCCCGCAAAATTTTTCTTGTGTGATATTAATAGTGTTGTCCAATAATTTCTGCATTCTGTTGGATTACCTTCATGATAAGCAAAAATATGCCTATCTTCCAATAGGTTGTCCAGACAGCTGTACTTCCAATTTAGTACATATCAGTGATTGCTTCCATCCTGTAAATATTACAGCCTAGAAGCCCCATGGAGAAGTTCTACTCTGTCCTATCAGGTGACTGTGAGTCAGAATCAATTTGATGATGGTGGTGGTGGTGGTGGTGGTGTGCCATTGAATCAGTTCTGACTCATAGCAATCTGTATAGGGTTTCCAAGACTATAAATCTTTATTGGAGCAGAAAGCCTCATCTTTCTCCCATGGAGCATCCGGTTAATTTGAACTGCTAGCCTTGCGATTGCATTCCAACTTGTAATTCATGAACTACAGTAACAAAAACAAGCACTTATATAGGATACTCTGATTCTACCGAGACCTCTGAAAGTGTCCCCATGCCAACAGCTTCCAATCAATGTATACCAGAATCCTTCTTTTAATCATTTTTTTCTCCCAAAAATTTTCACCTCTGTCTGCCTTTGACTCTTTGCCAAACACAAGCAATGGTGGCTGATTTTCTTGCAATGTTGTTTGTGAGATGCCATCAAGTCAGTTCCAACCATAGCAACTCTGTGCACAACAGAATGAAATACTGCCTGGTCTTGTGCTATTCTCACAATTGTTATGACTGAGCCCATTACTAAAGCCACTATGTCAATCCACTTCATTGGGTGTCTTCCTCTATTTCACTGACTCTCCACTTTACCAAACATGAAGTCCTTCTCCAGGAACTATTCCCTCCTGATAATATGTCTGAAGTATGAGAGACAAAGTTTGGCCATTCTGACTTTCTGACTTCCTGGTTTCTGACTGTACTTCCAAGATAGATTTGTTTGTTCTTTTGACAGTCCATGGTACTTTCAATATTCTTCTCCAACACCAAAATTAAAATGCATCAATTCTTCTACTGTCTTCTTTGTTCATTGTTGAACTTTCATGTGAATATGAGGTGATTGAAAAATACCATGACTTGTGTCAGGTACACCTTAGTCTTCTAACTGGTATCTTCATTCTTTAACAGTTTAAAGAGAACTTTTGCAACAGATTTGTCTAATGCAATATGTGTAGTTTGAGTTCTTGAGTATTGATTGTGAATCCAAGCAAAATGAAGTCTTTGACAACTTCAATCTTTTCTATACCCATCATGACACTATTTATTAGAAAGTATATACAAGTAGCTCTGGTAGAGTAGAGGTTA
>NW_006408590.1:4655435-4656887 GCF_000296735.1 Chrysochloris asiatica | reverse complement strand
ATCATTAACCCCCTTTTTAGAGTTTTAAAAAGTTGAGACTAATATCAGTTAAGTAGATAACAGTGTTTCAAGGTTATAAGAAAGAATGAAGAGAAATATCAGCATTCTAACTCAAGTGTATTTAACCCTAAACTATGTAAACCACTATACCCCATAACTCTTTGATGGAAAAAGTAAGTTATAGCATAAAAACAAACAAAATCTCATTGCTGTGGAGCTGCAGCGTAGAACTGCATCATAGGGTTTCCAAGGCTGTCAATCTTTCTAGAAGCTGATTGCTTCATCATTCCATCCACTGATCTTTCTGTTAGCACTCAAGGAATTTCACCACTGTAATACCAGGACTGCTGAAACTAGAGCAAATAGGGAATAAGTGAAATATTGATAGTTTCAGCTTTTATTCATTTCTGGTGCTTATGTAAGCTTTGGAGATACATAAACTCTAAAGTAGATCTACATTGCCCATGTGAATAAAGGAAAAATCAAATGGTTAGAAAGTTTTGGTGTGGGTTAGAAATAATACTGAAAGTGAAAGAACGTAGGGGAATCAATCAGTTTAAATAAAACCTATCTGTAAATAAGATGAGCTTCAAATATAATTAAAAATCAAAGCTATTTTAATTTGTGCTTTTGAATATATGAGTAAGAATAGTTAGATCATGAGGAAATCATATGTAATAAAATAATGACTAAAATAACTATAAACACAGCCACAATAGCTAGATCAGATTATTTATCAACCCAACTATTCCAGTAAAGTCAATGCCCCTAATTACATAATGAGTCTAGTCATTTCACTATATTGTGCACATATCATGTTTCTGCTTTCTGTCGGATTGCAACATTTTTTGAGACTAACTCAGATGAATAGGACATAATTGCATGTTGTTCAACTTTCGCAATCATGGAATATTTTCTTAATCAGTGTTGAGGGAAGAGCCCCAAAACTTAGGGCGTGTCAAATATATAACATGGAAAAAAAATGGCAATGGTTAAAATAGGAATGCAGTCTTAGGATTTGGGAGTAATTGCACAACACTCTGCTAATCTCTGGGATACCTCAGTAGAGCACAAAAAATTTTTTTAACCTATATGTAGTTGTTGTTAAATGCTGTTGGGTTAGTTGCTACTTATAGCCACCCTGTATAGGGTTTCTGAGGCTGTAAATCATTCTGTAAGCATAAAGTCTCATATTTCTCTCATGGAATGCTGGTAGTTTCAAATTACTGACCTTGAGCTTAGCAGCCAGACTCATAACCACTACACTACCAGAGCGCCTAAAAAAACAAATAGGTTGATGACGATAAGGAGTTATGTTGATGCAATGGCTAACTCTCACCTATTGACCAAGAGTTGCATATTTGAACCCCTCTTTGGGAGAAATGGAATCTTGGTATGGTGCTCTAGGATAAGCATTGGACCGCTAACTGAAAGGCTGGTGGTTCAAACCCA
>NW_006408590.1:4652197-4654998 GCF_000296735.1 Chrysochloris asiatica | reverse complement strand
CTACTTGGACTGCTTCCTTCATTGTCACCGATTCTTAATCATATGCTACCTCTTTAAATGGTTGAAAATTCCTTGTATCTTATTTTTATGCTTTCCACATCATTCAATGTTTTTTCCAAATAATCCATCAATATTGCAAGTCAAGGCTTGAAATTTTCTTAACTTCTTTCAATCTGAGAAATGTTGAGTGTGTTCTTCCCTTTTGGTTTTCTAATTCCATATATTTTCACACTTCATTATAATACTTTGTCTTCTTGATCTACCCTTTGAAATTTTCTCTTCAGCTCTTTTACTTCCTCATTTATTTCATTTGCTTTAGCTTCTCTACACTAAAGAGCAAGTTACAGACTCTCTTTTGACATCCATTTTTTGCCTTTTCTTTGTTTCCTGTCTTTGTAATGACCTTTTGCTTTCTTCCAGTACGATGCCATCCCACAACTCTTCTGGTCTCTGGTCATTATGTATAATCCATCAGATATGTTCTTGGGATCGTCTCTGAATTCAGGTTGGATAAATTGATATTGTGCCTGTCATAGATTTGTTTTAATTTTCTTCAGCTTCAGCCTGAACTTTTGTTGGTGGGTTAAGTGCCGTTAAGTCAGTTCTGACTCATAGCAACCCTGAATAGGGTTTTCAGAGAGGAGCTGGTGAGTTTGAGCTGCTGATCTTGCAGGTTAAACCTACCTTGTGGTCTAGTACTTACCCTACAGTGCCACACCAGGATTCCTCTGTCTGAACTTACATAGAGCAATTAATGGTCAGTTCCACAGTCAGCTTCTAGCCTTGTATTGGCTGATGACATTGAGTTTTTCCATCAACTCTTTCTAGAGATATAGTCAATTTGATTCTTGTGTATTCCATCTGATGAGATCCATATGGATAGCTGCCTTATATGTTGTTTCAAAAATTTTTGAAATGAAGAAGTAATTGATCTTGCAAAGTTCTATCATTGGATCTCTAGCAACATTTATATCACCAAGACCATATTTTCCAACTACTGATCCTTTTTCATTGTCTCCAACCTTTGCATTCCTTTCACCAGTAATCAACAATGCATCTTGAGTGTATGTTTGATCAATTTCAGACTGAAGAAGTTGGTAGAATTCTTCCATTTCATTATCACTGACTGTGGTGTTTGTAGTATAAATTTGATTATTAGTGGTATTATCTGGTCTTCCCTGTAGGCATATGGATATTAGTCTATCACACAAAGCATTGTACTTTAGGACACATCTTGAATATGAATATGACACCATTCCTCTTGAATTTGTCATTTCTAGCATAGTAAACCATATGATTGGCTGATTAAAAATGGCCAATGCCAGTCAATTTCAGCCCATTGATGCTTAGGGTAGAGATTTTTGTGTATTACATTTCATATTTGACAACTTTCAGTTTTCCCAGATTCATACTTATTATATTCCATGTTCCTATTATTAATGGGTGTTTGCAGCTATTTCTTCTCATTTTGAGTTTTGTCCTATCAGCAAGCAAAGGTCCTAAAAGCTTTGCTCCATTCACATCATTATGCTTAACTCAACTTTGAGCAGGCAGCTCTTCCCTAGTCAGATTTTGAGTGGTTTCCAACATGATGGGTTCATTTTCTATCACTATATCTTACAATACTACACTGCTTTCATAATGTTTTATTCTTCTGGAACTGGAACTTTGCAATGTACTAACTGTAGAATTGGTCATGGTAACGAGGTGTAATAAGGGCAGCATATTTGAATTTATTCATGATAAAGACAAAATCAAGTGACTTTGGATGTATTTTGCTTCATGGATAAATGTCCTGGCCTATGCTTTTGTTTGTACTTTTGCTTTTCAAGACTTTTCTGTAGGAGGTTTCTTCTGTTTAGTTCTCTTTCGTTTCCCTGTTTCAGGAATAAGGGGACCTGTCATATCAAATTAGGCTCTATTTTGAGGAGAGTGGCTATCTAGACACAAGGATTTTATGTTATGAAACTTAATAGGATTGCCGCCACCTTTTTTTCCCATTGATGCTGTTGACATTGAGTCATTTCTAATTCATAGTAACCCATGTGTATCATACTAGGACTGTGTGTTCCATAGGATTTTCAACTGCTGATTTTTTTTTAAGTAAATTGTCAAACCTTTTTTCCAAGGCACCTCAGGATAAACCCTAACCGTCAACCTTTCAGTTAGTAGGCTAGTACAATAATTATTTGTATCACTGGTGGATTCTTTTATTTTAATAAATAAAGGCAATGAATGTTTGTTACATAATATTTGGAATAGGGAATCATATAACAAAGGAAGTAAAATTATCCATAATTAGATATAGTCAGTTTTCCCCGAAAAACAAAAGGTATTTGAAATTAATTTTAGGTTTGTTGTTATAGTTAGTTGCCATCGAGTCGGTACCAGCTCATACCGACCTTATGTACACCAGAACGAAACAGTGCCCAATCCTGGGCCAACCTCACTACTGTTGTCATGCTTGAGTCCATCGATGCTGCCACTTGTCCAATCCATCTCACTGGGGGTCTTCCTCTTTGTCTCTGACCCTCCACCTTACCAAACATGATACCCTTCTCCAGCGATTGGTCTCTCCTGACAACATGTCTGAAGTATGAGACAAAGTTTGGCCATCTTGGACTCTAGGGAGTTCTCTGGTTGCACTTCTTCTCAAATGGATCTATTGGTTATTTTGGCAGCCCATGGCACTTTCAATATTATCTTCCAACACGATAACTCAAAAGCATCAATTCTTGACTGATGATATGGAGCTTTTCCATCGTATCTTTCCACAGATGTAGTCAATTTGATTTCTATGT
>NW_006408590.1:4645334-4646759 GCF_000296735.1 Chrysochloris asiatica | reverse complement strand
TCCATTCTGGTGACTAGAGGGGAGTCTGAGTGAGTGGACAACCCCTGACCCCCACCACTTGTGGGTTCTTCTGCCACACATGCACACAGATAATCTCAGCCCAAGAGCCAGCCCTGTACTATTTTTCAATAGTGAAAAAAACAGAACAAGGGTTGTAGAAAAGGAAAGAGAGTTTTAAAACTAAACAGGCCAAAAATTAAATTAAATCCTGAGGTACCCCATAACAACCAACAGTGGTATTGTGCAATGTATCATGGAGCTTTCAAGGCAAGAAGTTGAAAGAGGACATTAAAGTCATACTCATATTAGGCTACAGATTTTTTTTTTCCTTCTCTCCCTCCTCTCCCTTTTCTGTGATAATAGACTACAGTATCCAATCTATTTTTGTTGTTGTTGTCGTTTTTGTATTTTTTTGGTCTTTTTCTTTCTTTCTTTCTTTCTTTCTTTCTTTCTTTCTTTCTTTCTTTCTTGTTTTTTTTTGCTGTTGCTGTTTTATGCTCCCCCTTTTAGCTTTGGGGGACTCTTTCTTTCCCTATATTACCCAAGAAGAGACAGTAACTGCTGCCATATAGTCAAGCTACAATCACACTCTACAAAACACCAAAGTCCAGGCAAGAATCAATACCATCTGCCATACACCAGGGAGGCAGACAACACCTGTGAAAGTTGCTCTGAGTTAAGTAATAAGAAGAGTGAAAAGCAAAGCCTGATCACATCTACCTGGAGGCAATCAGAAAGCATAAAAAATACCAAAACACATGATCAATTAAGTATTAAGGCCACAGATAAACACTAAACATGTCCAAGATGACCATATCAGCACATGTCCAGAAACAAGATAAAATATCTGAGGCAAATGACCCAGAGGTAGACCTAGACTACATTCTGGAAGCAGGGCAGTCTTTGGAAATTCCTGAGAAAGAATTCAGAAAAATGATTATAAAATGTTTCAAAACACTTTACAATGAAGTTGAGAAAAATAAGGAAGAAGTCAGGAAAGTGCTATAGGAATAATCAAGTAAGATAAATACAGCATTGGAAACAATTCAAAACCTACAAATAGAGGTCCAAACAATCAATAATAGAATATCAGAAATGGACAATACACTGAAAGGACAAAAGAGTAGATTACAAGAGATGGAAGGCAGAACTAATGAGCTGGAGACAAATCTCTCAATACCACTAAGATAGAAGAGCAAACAGAAAAAAGGGTTAAAATATCTGAAGAAGGTCTAAGATTCATGTTGGACAACATGAAGAGGAATAAAGTAATAATTATCAGCATTCCAGAACAGGAAGACTCACACAAGTCCATAGAGGAAATAGTTGAAGAAATGCTGGAAGAAATTTTCTCTAACATCCTGAAAAGTGAAAAGATAAACATTCAAGAAGCTCAACAAAGACCAGGAAGGATAGACTGCAAAA
>NW_006408590.1:4642168-4643534 GCF_000296735.1 Chrysochloris asiatica | reverse complement strand
GGAAACTACAGCCATCAAAAGAAAAGAAATAATAAAGATTAGAGCAGAAATAAATAAAAGAGAAAAGAGAAAAACTATAGAAGCAATCAACAGGACAAGAAGCTGGTTCTTTGATAGGATTAACAAAATTGACAGACCACTGGCAAACCTAACAAAAGAAAAGAGGGACAAGACACAAATAACACACATTAGAAAACACAAGGGAATGTCACAATGGAACCAAAGGAAATAAAAAGGATAATAACAGGATACTATGAAAAGTTGTACTCCAACAAATTTGAAAACTTAGAAGAGATGGATACATTTTTAGAAAAACATCACCTACCTAAACTCTCACACAGTGAAGTAGAAAACCTGAACACACCCATTACAAAAGAAGAAATTGATCAGGTCATCAAAAAATTCCCAACCAAAAGACGTTCAGGCCCAGATTGCTTCAGTGGTGAGTTCTATCAAACATCAGGGAAGAGCTGTCACCAATTCTACTCAAATTATTCCAGAATATAGAGGAGGATGGAAAACTTTCTGATACATTTTATGAAGCAAGCATAATCCTCATAACAAAACCAGGGAAGGATGTCACTAAGAAAGAATATTATAGACCAATATCTCTCATGAACATAGATGCAAAAATTCTCAACAAAATCCTAGCCAACAGAATCCATTAGCACATCAAACATATAATACATCATGATCAAGTGAGATTCATATTAGGGAAGAAAGATCACAGCATAGGGAATAGATATAGGAGAGCCTGGGTGCTGGGGGTGGGGTGGGGGCTGGCAATACACAAGAAGGAGGAGGGAAAAAGAAGAACAAGCCAGACAGGAGAACAGTTGGACAGGTTTGCATGGGCTAGATGTAAATGACGATGTATGCAAACCCTTGGAATATCAAGACTTCAGGATACAGGGATACAGGAATGGCTTGAAAAGGAAAAAGAGGTGAATAATGTTAGGATGTCTGGCTGTCTTTTGAATCTTGGTTTCCTTTGCCTACCATTGTGAAATAGACACTTGGGGGGGGGGAGGTATAGCCCGAAACATTACAACATAAAACATGTAAGCCCGTCTTCAACCTATAACTGACTGGAATACTTTGAGGGGACCTGGAAATTGCCCAGACCTAAACTGGAGGGAGGGGCCTATAAAGGCAATAAGTGACTGGCTTACAAGTTTTCAAGAGGGAGCCTAGTTCCAGATGGGGCAGGTGTAGGCAGAACTTCCACTGAATGATTTCCAGTCTGTTGGGACCAGGCTGACAAAAGGAAATGGGGATAAGATTTTTGTGGTACAACAGTGAATACCTGCCATCAGGACTGATGAGTGTGAGGGTTGGAAATGTAGAGGCAGATTTTTTTTTTTTT
>NW_006408590.1:4629470-4640343 GCF_000296735.1 Chrysochloris asiatica | reverse complement strand
ATATATATATAAACTTTGTATGGAAAGGAAAGAGACCCAGGATAAGCAAAGCACTGCTAAAGAAGAAGAATAAGGTTGGAAACCTCTCACTCCCTCACTTCAAAATTTATTACATGGCTACAGTGGTGAAAACAGCTTGGTACTGGTACAATGAAAGATACATTGATCAATGGAACAGAAACGAGAATCCAGAAATTAACCCATCCACATACAGCCAACTGTTTTGGACAAAGTACCTAAATATATGGCATAGGTAGGTGGTAGTTTCTTCAACAGATGGTACTGGCAAAACTGGAAAGTGATATGCAAAAGATTGAAACAAGACCTTTACCTAACACCTTATACAAAAACCAAATCAGCATGCATTAAAGACCTAAATGTGATTCCCAAAATTATGAAGGTCATCATTGAAAAAATAGGGACAAATGTGAGGGCACCAATTCAGGGAATGCACAGACTACGAAACATTTTGAAAATTACATAAATGCAAGTGGACAAAATAAAAGTTTGGGACATACTAAAATTTAAAACTTATGTGCATCAAAAGACTTCACCAGAAGAGTAAAAAGGGAACCCACAGAATGGGAAAAAATATTTTGAAACAACACATTAGACAAGGGAATCATTTCTAAAATATATAGGAAACTACAACACCTCTACAAGAAAAAGACAAATAACCCAATTAAAAAATGGGCACAGGACATGAACAGACACTTCACCAAGGAGGAGATCCAGGCAGCCAACAAACATATGAAGAAATGTACATGATCACTAGCTATTAGAGAGATGCAGATCAAAACAACAATGAGATATCACCTCTCACCAGCAATAACAGCGAAGATCAAAAAAGTAGAGGACAATAAATGCCGGGGAGGATGTGGATTGAGTGGAATGCTCCTGCATTGCTGGTGGGACTGCAAAATGGTCCAACCTCTCTGGAAAGCAATATGACATTTCCTCAGAAATATGGAAATAGAAACAACTTATGCTCCAGCAATTCCTCTACTTGGTATTTACCCACAAGAAATACAAGCCATAACACGAGGAGATACATGCACACCAACGTTCATAGCAACACTATTTACAATAGCAAAAAGATGGAGACAGCCAAAGTTCCCATCAATGGAAGAATGGAAAAACAAACTGTGGTACATACACACAATGAAATATTATGCTACCTTGAAGAACAACAAGGAAGCTACAAGCCACGTCATAACATGGATGAACCTTGAGGGCATTATGTTGAGTGAAATTAGTCACAAAAGGAGAAATACTGCATAGGACCACTACTGTAAAAAAGTAAGAAAAAGAATCCATACTAAAAGGGACAAAGGGGGATTCTTTGCTGGTTACTGGGATGTGGGGGGTGAGGTGAAGGGAGGGAGGGTAAGGTGGAGCACAGGGTAGGGAATAAACACAGAATAGTTTGGGTGCTAGGGAAGGGGGCAATACACAAGAAGGGGGAGTGTAATGGAAGAACAAGGCAGATGGTTAAACAATTAGGCAGGTTTGCATGGGCTAAGAGGGACAGAGGTAAATAATGATGTATGCACAACCTTGGAACAACAGGGCTCTGGGATACAGGGATTGAGACATAGTGGGAATGGGCAAAAGGGGGAAAATAATGTTAAGATGCTTGGCTGTCTTTTGAATCTTGGTTTCCCTGGCATACCATACATTTCCCTGGCATAAAATAGACAGTTTAGGTGGAGAGGAAGGACTAGCCAGATATATCACCATAGAAAGCTTGTAAGTCCGTCTTCTGTCTATAACTGATTGGAATACCTAAAATGGGGCTACAACATGTCCAGTGAAGGAGGCTTCCTGTGGCACCTCTGCACTAGATAAGACCATAGGTAGAATCCTGAACCTCACCCAGAATCTTCAGAGGTGGGAAATTTCCACTTGAAAGGACAAGCAGACCAGCCTGGAGTGACTAGAAGAACAGAAAATACTTCTTGAAAGAAAGACTATTAGGAAAAATAAAAAACAATAATGTCAGCCTGACTAATTACTACAAGAACAAGCCAGTTGCTCTCCCAGGAGACTTCAAGGCAAGTGGTTGGGTGCCCTCAGGCAAACCCCCTTTTAAGACTAAGACTCAGTGGGAATACATGAGCAGACATGCACTCTGATTGGTGACCATGTTTGTCATCAATAAGGGGAAATGAGGGAAAAACAGCAATGAAGCTGTGAGGTAAGCCCCACAACAGTCAATAGACTCCTGTGAACCCAGGTGGAGACTTGGTTGGTCAGCACTGGGCAAGACCTGGGGACTCTTGGGTCCAGAGTTAATGACATAGACACAGAGGACTAGAGTGGAGAGTTCAATGTCCAGCTGATAAGAAGAGAGGGCATATGCATAAGAACACACACACTTGCAGATAATACCCATATGACCTGGCTTCAATGACTGGATGATCAGATCTCAACTAGAAGAAGAAAGAAGAGGACAAAAAATATGTATATATAGTAATCTCATACAATTTGATGAACTTGACCTACACTTATGGATGCAGTAGCTCAAAAGAGGGAACAAATCTTTACAGCGAGGATCATTCTCACTCCCTCCATACACAGAGTAGACATGGATGGGCAACTTGAACATTGGCTACCCAAAAGGGGGGTGGAGCTACAAAGGCAAGAAGTGACTGACTTACAAGCTTTCAAGAGGGAGCCTAGATCCAGAGGGTGCATAGGAAGATAGAATCTCCACTGAGTAGTATCCAGTCTGTCTGGGCAGGGCTAATGAAAGGAGATGGGGATAGGTCCTTTGAGGTACAATGGTGAATAATTGTTATCAGCATTGACTTCGAGGGTTGGAAATGTAAAGGTGGCATTTTGTATCAAAAGGAGGTGAGTGATTGACTATGCAGTCCAGGAATGGAGGTCCCTGGAACCATCAAGGGAGAAGAATGGAGTGTGAGACCCTACCTAGAGAAGCAGTGACAACAGAGATAGAGGCACAGATGATGATGTGGAAAGATTGAGCAGCTGGGGATACTCAACCCAAAGATGGAGAGGGACTGTGTGTTGATGACCAGGAGACAGGCTTGCAGGGTATACCCTTTGGTTGATGGTGCATAGAGGGGATTGTAACCATGGCAATGAAATGATATACGATAGGATGAATGTAAAGCTAATGTTCTCCCATGTAAACTATTACATAATTCATAATAAAACATTTTAAAAAAATATATAACAGGGGCAGACATTCTTTTAAACTCCAGAATTCAAATTTAAATAGTGCTGCATACCTGCCTGCTATGAAAATAGGAAAAATACATTTTCACATTTCTTTTGTCTTCATTTTCCCTCACCTACTATATTGCTTTTTTATATGATCATATTTGTTTTATCAAATTTGGTAATACATTATTCTATAGAATCATTGTTGCTGTTTTTAAGTGTCTTCAAGTTAATTCTCACTCATATAGACTTAGAATGAAACATTGCCTGCCTGGTCCTGCACCATCCCCACAATCAATGCTACACTTGAGTCCATAGATTTCAAGAACTATTCTCTGATTTTTTCCCCTCTCTCTCTTCTTCTCTCCCTCCATTCCTTATTTCTTCTTTTTAAAGTTTCTTTCTATATATAGCACTGGATCATAAACATCCTTGGTTTACAGCATGTGGTTATTATTTGTTTATTTAGACTTTTTTCCTCATTGTTTTCTGCTGTTAGTACTGCCAATTCGGTTCCAACTAACATAAACCCTGTATAGAATATTTGAGGAGAAGTGGCTGGTTGGTTTGAACTGCCAACCTTTCAATGGGAAGTCCAGTTTTATCCTATAGCACCACACTGGGACTCCTAATTCTCATTGTTGTTGTTGAGTGTCATCCTGAACCACCAAACTTATGGCTAACATTCCAGGGCTGATCCTTCAGCACACACGAGGAGTCAATTAGACTCCTGTAAAGTAAGTACTTGGACAGTGGTGAGGCACTGTAGGATCAGCTCTGGACTGTAAACCACAAGATAGGCAGTTCAAATGTACCAGCAGTTCCTTGAAAACCCTACTGCTGTTAAATGCTGTAGAGTGGGTTCCAACCAATTTCAACCATTTATAGGGTTTCTGAGGAGCTGCAGGTTAATTTGAACCACCAACAAAATAAGTATTATTATTATCTTAACAGATAAGAAAACTGAAATCAGTGGAGCCAATTTTTAAACTCATTTTAATCTGACACTTGTCTTAATTGCTTTATTATAGTATTAACTTCCACATTAAAAATCAAAACCTAAACCCATTGCTGTTGAGTTGAATATGACTCCAAGTGACTCTGTAGGACAAAGTATAACTGCCACTTACTGAAGCCTACGGGCACATTTCTATCACCAAGACCACATTTTCCAACTACTGATCCTTCCTCTTTGCTCTCAACCTTTTCATTCTAATTGCTAGTAATGATCAATACATCTTGATTGCATGTTTGATCAATTTCAGATTGAAGAAGTTGGTAAATTCTTCTATTTTGTCCTCACTGGCTTTAGTGGTTGGTGCATAAATTTGAATAATAGTGATATTAACTGGTCTTCCCTGTAGGCTCATGGATATTATCCTATCACAGACAGCATTGTACCTCATGAGTGATCTGGATATGTTCTTTTTGACAATGAATGCAATACCATTCCTCTTCAATTTGTCATCTTAGAATATGATAGCAATGATGCTGGAGAATGCATGATAGAATTCTGCAAAATCAATGATTTGTTCATTTCAAATACTTTCTTTAGACAGCATAGGAGATGACTTTACATATGGACCTCACCAGACAGAATACAT
Organism: Chrysochloris asiatica; assembly: GCF_000296735.1. NCBI lineage: Eukaryota > Metazoa > Chordata > Mammalia > Afrosoricida > Chrysochloridae > Chrysochloris > Chrysochloris asiatica. The sequence continues at coordinate 4,635,550 of NW_006408590.1, read as the reverse complement.
AGAAATCAAATTGACTACATCTGCAGAAAAAGATGATGGAAAAGCTCCATGTCATCAGTGAAAACAAGGCCAGGGGCAGACTGTGGAACAGACCATCAATTGCTCATATGCAAATTCAAACAGAAGCTGAAGAAAATGAAAACAAGTCCACAAGAGCCAAAATATGACCTTGAATATATCTCACCTAATGGAGAGATCATCTGAACGAAATATTTGATACATTAAACACTAAAGACCGAAGACCAGAAGAATTGTGGGATGACATCAAGAACATCATATATGAAGAAAGCAAAAAGTCATTAAGAAGACAAGATAGAAGGAAAAGGTCCAAAAGGTTGTCAGAGGAGATGCTGAAACTTGCTCTCCAGTGTAGATGCTAAAGCAAATGAAAGAAATGAGGAGGTCCAAGAACTGAACAGAAAATCTCAACAATCCGCTTGAGACGATAAAGCCAAATATTACAAAAAAAAATGAGCAAAAATTTGGAATCAGAAAATCAAAAAGGAAGAACATGCTTAGCATTTCTCAAGCAGGGGGAACTGAAGAAAAAAATAAAACCTCAACTTTCATTATTCAAGGATTCTCTGGGCAAATTATTGAATGATGCAGAAAGCATCAAGAGAAGATGGAAGGAATACACAGAGTTACTGTGCCAAAAGGAAATGGTTAATGTTCAACCATTTCAAGAGATAGCATATGATCAAGAGCCAATGATACTGAAGGAGGAAGTTCTAGGTGCATTAAAGGAATTGGCAAAGAACAAGGCACCAGGAATTGATGGAATAAAAATTGAAATCTTTCAAGAATGTGAGGTGGCACAGGAGGCACTCCCTCATCTCTGCCAAGAAATTTGGAAGACAACTATCTGGCCAACTGATTGGAAGAGATCCATATTTGTGCCCGTTCCAAAGAGGGGTGACCCAACATAATGCAGAAATCATCGGACAATCTCTTTGACATCTCATGTGAGTAAAATTTTACTAAAGGCAATACAGAAATGGCTACAATCATACATTGACAGAGAACTTCCAGAGTCATGGAATGAGGAATATCATTGCTGATGTTTGATGGATCTTGGTTGAAAGCAGAGAATATCAGAAAAATGTTTACCTGTTTGCTTTATTGACTAGGCAAAAGCTTTTGATTCTGTAGATCATCACAAGCTATGGACAACATTGCAAAGTATGAATATTCCAGAACACTTAATTATGCTCATGAGGAATCTGTAATGGACCAAGAGGCAGTTATTCGAACAGAACATGGGAACACTGAATGGTTTAAAATTAAGAAAGGTGTGCAACAGGGTTGCATTCTTTCACCATACATATTCAACCTGTATGCTGAGCAAATAATACAAGAAGCTGGGTTCTAAGAAGAAAATTGTTGCATCAGGATTAACAACCTGTGATATGCAGATGACACAACCTTGTTTGCTGAAAGTGAAGAGGATTTAAAACATTTACTGATGAAGATCAAAGAGTACAGCTTTCGATATGGATTACATCCCAATGTCAAGAAAAAAACCTCCTCACCACTGAACCAATAAACAACATTCTTATCAATGGAGAAACGATTGAAGTTGTAAAGGACTTCATTCTTCTTGGATCACCTATCAACACTCATGGAAGCAGCAGTCAAGAAATCAAATGAAATATTGCATTAGGCAAATCTACTGCCCAAGACCTTTTTAAAGTGTTGAAGAGCAAAGATGTCAGCTTGAGGACTAAGGTGAGCCTGACCCAAGTCATGGTATTTTCAACAACCTAATATGCATGTGAAAGCTGAACAGTGAATAAGGAAGACTGTAGAAGAAATGATACTTTTGAGTTATGGTGTTGAAGGAGAATATTGAAAATACCATAGGCTGCCAGAAGAACCAATAAATCTGTTTTGGAAGAAGTGCAGCCAAGAATGCTCCTTGGAGGTCAATCTGATCAAACTTCGTCTCTCATACTTCGGACATATTGTCAGGAGGGACCACTCGCTGGAGAAGGATATCATGTTTGACAAGGTGGAGGGTCAGAGAAAAAGAGGAAGACCCCCAACTAGATGGATTGGCCAAGTGGCAGCATCAATGAACTCAAGCATGGCAACAATAGTGAGGCTGGCCCAGGATCAGGCAGTGTTTCATTCTGCTGTGCATAAGGTCGCCATGGGTCTGTACTGACTCAATGGCACCTAACAACAACAACAACAACAATGAAGTATAAGGTCAGTAGTTCAAACTCACCAGCTGCTCCTCAGAAATTCTATACAAGGTCGCTATGAGTCAAAACTGACTTGATGGTATGTAACAACAATCACTTTATCAAGCATGATATCCTTCTTGGGACTGGTTCATTCTGATAATATGTCTGAAGTATGCCAGGCAAAATCTCATCATCCTGGCTTCCAGGCAGTATTTTGGCTATACTTCTTCCAATACAGATTTGTTTGTTCTTCTGACAGTCATGGTACTTTCAATATTCTTCTTCAACACCATAATTCAAATGCATCAATGTTTCTAAGGTCTTCCTTATTCATTGCCTAATTTTCACATGTATATGAAGCTATTGAAAATACCATGGCTTGGGTCAGGGGCACCATAGTCCTCAAACAGGCACCTTTGCTCTTGAACTCTTTAAAGAGGTTGTGTGCAGTAGATTTGCCTAATACAATACTTTGATTTCTTGACTGCTGCTTCCATGAGTATTGATAGTGGATGAAGCAAAATGAAGCTTCAGTCTTTTATCCACTTATCATGATGCTATTGGTTCAGTGGTGAACATAAAGCATCATCTTTTTCCCATGGAACAACTGGTAGATTCAAACTGCTGGCCTTTATAATGAAAATTCTAATAAAAGGCAGTAATAATGAAAACACCCCCCCCCCAAAAAAAATGTGGTATTCAATCAACTTACTTCCGAACCTGCTTATGACTGGACTAGTCATCAGACCTGTTTGTAAGTTGAACTAGCTGTATTTAGATGGATCCTTTGGTTACTTCTAGCAATTTTACTACATTTTTTCATGTCTGTATTCTTTATTTAGCTTCAGTTCTTGGTGTTTTGCATTATTTCATTTTCAAAGATTTTTTTCAAGAAATGTTTACAGATAATGAATTTGGTGTGTGTGTGTGTGTGTGTGTGTGTGTGTGTGTGTTTAATGTCTAAGAATATTTGTGATTTGCTTTTTTAACCAAAGAACAGGCTGAGTATGAAGTCTTTAGATTTTTTGGGTCACATTTCATTTCTGTTTAAATGTTATAGATATTGGTCTACTATTCATTTTATTAGAGTTTAAATTAGAGCTTTTCTAATTTTGAAAGTAATTTTATTAAAACTGTGTTCTTTTAGTTATGATAGTTTCTCTTTTTGCTGCAAGAAGAATTCTTGAATACTTTATTTCTTGTGTATTATAACAAATCAAATGTCTGCTAAATATCTTTATACTTGAAAGATAACTTAGCTGGATAATTTTTTCTTGAATCTTGTTATGAATTGTTTATGACTTTCTTAACATTGAACATTGCCACAAAGTACTTTAAGGATAGCCTAATATTGTTGAGTTTATCACAGGAGGTTTTGTTCATTTGTTTTGTTTATATTCCTTTCTGGATATCTGAAGAAATCTGTCTTTATTGTGGTGGTTGTGTGCCAACGAGTTGGTTCTGACGCATAGAGATCTTGTATTGGATTTCTAAGGTTGTAAATCTTTATAGGAGCAGAAAGCCCTATCTTTATCCTGTGGCTATATTATTGATTGGAATTTGATTGGAATATATCTTATGTTGATCATTATCTTCTGGATTTTTTTGGACCTTTTCTTTCTACATAGTTGATTCTTCATTTCAGGGTTTTAGTATTCTCACTCTGAATATATTTTTTATTTTACTTGTTAGGCTCTTTGTAGGAGGGGCACTAATTTTCTTATGTTAAATATCATTGTCTATCTTCCCTTTATAGTATCTTTCCACTGCTTGCTCTCTTCATCCTTTTCTTCAGCATTTATTGTGTGATTAAACCAAAATCTTTGGTCTTTAACAATAATTTGTTCTTCATCTCTGTTTAGTCTGTTCTTTGATGTTTATAATTTGTTTATCAATTCTGTAATTTTCATTTTAATTACATTCTGTTAATTATCTTATGTTTGAGTTATTGTTTTTATCTTATGCAGTTTCTTGCTACAGCTCAGCACATTCAAGGAGAATTTTCTGTCTTCCAGCCTGGGTTGTAAATTCATCATTTACCTGTTAAATTTGTGTTATATTATAAAGTGTATATTTATACAATTATATTCATTTCAATTTATTCATCATTAGTATGAACAGCTCAAATATCTTCTATTTGCTCTGATATAACATAATTACCTTTGACTCCCTTCCAGTCATTTCAGAAACTATTCTTTCCCACACCACCATCATTTTTGCAGTGATGAGCTAACTGGGTTTAGCACCAGAGTACTTTTTTTTTTTCTTTTAAAATGAATATATATATATTATTATTATCATTATTTTGCCTTTGAGCAAGTGCAGGGCCAGTTTAGTAGCTACAGTCTGCTCTGAAAAAAACAGTGAAACACTTAGGATTTGCTCTCTTTTCTAATATGTTATAAAATATCCTGTTGTTGTTGTTGTTGTTAAGTGCCTTCGAGTCGGTTCCGACCCATAGCCTGTAGTAAGGTTTATTTCACCTGGCTAGAGGTCAAGAGTCCTGGTGGCACAATGGGTTAAGCATTGGGATGATCACTGAAAGATCTGTGGTTGGAAACTGTATGTTGCTGTGCAGAAGACAGTGGGTCAGTCTGTCTTCTGCAGAGGTTTACAACCTCTGAATTCCTAGGGAGCAGATCTAGTTTGTCCTACAAGGTTGCTATGAGTCAAAGTGGACTAGCTGGCAGTGCTTGGGCTGGTAGAAGTTAGATCCTATTTTAAAGGTGGAATAATCAAACCTTCAGCTTACTCATTCTATTCAATATGGAGCTCTGGAAAGTGTGTCCCCTTGTGAATTTTTTGTTTTGTTTCTTTATCCCTATTCAGCTGTTTAGAATGACTTTTACTTATAAAAGTTTGCGTTGACTGTCTTTCCTGCATTCTTACTTAAACTTTAGCTCAGTTTTCTGAAAATAAAAGATAATAATAAAATGTCAAGACTTGGAATAATCACCTCTTTTTCCCAAGATTCTCTTAGGGGAGAATCACGGTGCTAAGTATTAGAATCTTCACCAAGACAGACCAATATTTTCTACTGGCTCTCTCGGGCTATCACTTTTCAAAGTTGGTAGGCTTTTCTTTTTGGGATTTTTTTTTTTTTTCCTATTTTACATGTGTTTTTTTTTTGTTTTGTTTGTTTGTTTGTTTGTTTGTTTTTCCAGGTGCAGAAAGAGAGAAGCTGTAAACCTAAATGGCTTTAGAAGAGTACTCACTAACCTTTGGATCAGAAATAAAGGCTCCAGGAAAGGTAGTTTATAAAAGAAGATTGCAAAGTATATGCTTCCTAAAAATTGTCTGCCAGCTGGGTTAAAATGGTACTTACATGCCACTATATTTCAATTCAATTCAGGTACTATTTTATGGTAAAACACATAGAAAGTAATTTAAATGCATTACTGAATTCTTTATTGCTCTTTGTCATTATGTATCTAGTGAGGCAAAATAGCAGTGCTGAGTCTGTAGACAGAAAACTATGTTATTTATTTAGTAGTGTGACCTTGAGAAAGTTATTTTACTACTGTGAGCCTCAACAGAAAATGAGATGATAATAATATCTATCTCATAGAGTTGTCATGTATAAATAATGCATCAAAAACCTTTGGTTTGGTGACTGACACATTATCAGTATTCAATGTTAGTTACTCTACTTGTAATCAATGGATACTATCACATGAGGATTTTATAATTGTTCAGCAAGGGGCCGTCTCATTTTAATGTTGCAAATAACTGCACAATCAGATAAGTTTCTTGAATCATTGGACATTTTGTTGTTGTTTTTGTTAGTTGCCATCGAGTCAGTACCAACCCATAGAGACCTTATGGGCATCAGAATGAAACACTGCCTGATCCTGGACCAACCTCACTACTATTGCCACACTTGAGTCCATC
>NW_006408590.1:4613483-4627669 GCF_000296735.1 Chrysochloris asiatica | reverse complement strand
GTCTTTAGTGTTAATGTATCATCAACTCTGTTCTTCAGATGATCTCTAAATTCAGGTGGCATATATTCAAGGTCATATTTTGGCTCTCGTGAACTTGTTTTCATTTTCTTCAGCTTCAGTTTGAATTTGCATATCAGTAATTGATGGTCTGTTCCACCGTCTGCCCCTGGCTTTGTTTTCACTGATGTTAGGAGTTTTCCATCACCTTTTTCCGTAGATGTAGTCAATTTGATTTCTATATATTCCATCTGGTGAGGTCCATGTGTATAATCATCTCTTTATGCTGTCTAAAGAAAGTATTTGAAATGAACAAATCATTGATTTAGCAGAATTCTATCATGTGTTCGACAACATCATTTCTATCACCAAGGCCATATTTTCCAACTATTGATCCTTCCTCTTTGCTCCCAACCTTTGCATTCCAATCACCAGTAATGATCAATACCTCTTGATAGCATGTTTGATTATTTCAGATTGAAGAAGTAGGTAGAATTCTTCTATTTCATCTTCAGTTACTTTAATGATTGGTGCGTACATTTGAATAATAGTGGTATTAACTGGTCTTCCCTGTAGGTGCATGGATATTATCCTATCACAGACAGCATGTTCTTCATGACTGATCTGTATATGTTCCTTTTGACAATGAATACAACACCATTCCTCTTCAATTTGTCATTTCCAGCATAGTAACCCATGTGGTCATTGGATTAAAATGGCTAATACCAGTCCATTTCAGCTTACTAATGCCTAAGATATCAATGTTTATGCGTTCCATTTCATTTTTGACAACTTCCAATTTTTCCAGATTCATACTTCGTGCATTCCATGTTCCAATTTTCAATGGGTGTTTACAGATGTTTATTTTCATTTTGAGCTGTGCACCATCAGCAAATGAAGGTCCCCTGGGCTTTTCTTCCACTCCATTTGCATTATCACGGTCAACTCTACTGTAAGGAGGCAGCTCTTCCCCCAGTCACATTTTGAGTGCCTTCCAACCTGAGGGGCTTATCTGGCACTGTAGCTGACAGTGTTTCTCTGCTATTCATAAGGTTTTCAGTGACTAAATATTTGGAAGTAGTTTGTCACTCCTTCTTCCTAGTCTGTCTTTGTCTGGAAGCTCATCTGAAACCTGTCCACAGTGGGTGACCCTGCTGGTATTTAAAATATTGGTGGCATAGCTTTCAGAATAACAGCAACTCACAAGCCACCACAGTACGAAAAACTGACATATGAGTGGTGGGGGATTATCATTATGTTTATTTTGGATTTCCTTAACTTTGTTGTAGCAAGTATATACAGTCTTTCTGTCTAGTCAACCATCTTGTCATTTCTTCTGATAGTAGATTTTTTTTACTGTCATCATAAAGTATGAATTTTTTTAAAAATGAGATCATCTCTAAACATGGGGTAGGTGTATTTCTTGTATCAATTCCCATCTGAGTCTTGTCATTTCCCTGGTTGTAGAAAACAGAACAACATATCATTTCCCATTGTGCATAGATGCTCTCAGACCTCTACAATTCCATTCTCTAGAAATACTCTCTCAAAATCTTTCTTTTCCAAGGACTAATTCACTGCAATAAGTCTTATTGTCTTATCCCTGAAATACCTGTCCTTCTCATAAAATCCAGTATCATATTCTCTTTTGAGTCTAGACTTTTGAAAACAAAAAATGTCATGATGGGAGCTGATCCTTTGGGCACACTTGTGGTTTTCCCCCATTTCTAGAGAAGGAAAGCCACAAGTATTGGTAACTTCTTTTTCTTTATCTAAGAAGGCATAAATTATTAACAGAAGTGAGAATAAACTGCAAATTAATATTTCAATAAAAGATTCTATCTATCCTGATTGCTCTATATTAAGTAGGGTTTCCTTCTTGGCATCAGGATTGGATGAAGACTCCTTAACAACTCGTGATATGCAGATGATAAAACTTTCCTTGCTGAAAGTGAAAAGGACTTAAAATACTTACTGATGAAGATCAAAGACCACAACCTTTGGTATGGATTGCATCTCAATGTAAAGAAAACAAAAATCCTCACCACTGGGCCAATAAACAACATTTTTATCATTGGAGAAAAGATTGAAGTTGTCAAGGACTTCATTCTTCTTGGATCAACTGTCAACACTCGTGGAAGCAGCAGTCAAGAAATGAAATGGCATATTGCATTAAACAAATCTGTTGCACAAGACCTTTTGAAAGTGTTGAAGATCAAAGATGTAAGCTTGATGACTAAGGTGTACCCAAGCCATGGTATATTCAATAACCTCATATGCAAGCAAAAACTGTACAGTGAATAAGGAAAACTGTAGAAGAATTGATGCTTTTGAGTTATGGTGTTGGAGGAGAATATTGAAAGTGCCTTGGACTTCCAAAAGAACAAACGATATGTGTTGGAAGAAGTGCAGCCAGAGTGCTCCTAGGTGGCCAAGATGGCCAAACTTTGTCTCTCATACTTCGGACATATTGTCAGGAGGGACCACTCGCTGGAGAAGGATATTATGTTTGGTAAAGTGGAGGGTCAGAGAAAAAGAGAAAGACCCCCAGCAAGATGGATTGGCAAAGTGGCAGCATCAATGGACTCAAGCGTGGCAACAATTGTGAGGTTGGCCCAGGATCAGGCAGTATTTCGTTCCGTTGTGCATAGGATCACTATGAGTTGGTACCGATACAATGGCACCTAACAACAGCAACTACATTTAACTTTTAGTTAAAGTTGTTTTTAAAAAACCTTTGCCTCTGTGAGCTGATTCTGACTAACAGCAACTCTGTTGGATAGAGTTGAACTGCTTCATTGGGTTTTCAAGGCTAGAAATCATATGGAAACAAATTGCCATTTATTTCTCCTGCGGAGTGGCCTGGTTGTGCTATAGCATAAGCACTGGGCTGCCAACCACAGATCATCAGTTCAAATTCACCAGGCCATCAGCGGGAGAAAGATGAACCTTGGGAACCCTGTACAGGGTTGCTATGAATCAGAATTGATGCAATCGCAGTGATTTGGTTTCTCATACCAAAGAAGCGCTGGTGGTGTAGTGGTTAAAGTACTTAGCTACTAAGAGGTCAGTGGCTTCAATAGTTGCATAATTTGAAAGCAATAACTTTAGCAGTCTGTTATTAACACAAGGATTCAAATATCACTTTCCCCTCCACTTTTCCTCTTGATTATGATTATCAATTAGTCCATAGATGGCTCAGCTCACAGGATTTCCTTCTTTCTTTTCTAAATTGGAAAGACAAGTGTACTCTTTGAAACAGTATTGTTCCCAAACCTGTATCCCATGTTTTAAGTGTATTAAGACGTTTGGCTATGGTTCTGTTAGAATGATGCTATTGCTAGAGATAAAATACTGAACAGGCTAATTTTGCATGTAAATAAGGTGTGTCTTATTGGGTGATAAGAAGGAAGGGACCTGAAAAAATCATGATTTGGAAGTAAGTTTTAACATCAGATGAAGTCTGCAAACTACCCAGAAACAACTTAAGTTGTATAAGTTACAAAATAAAGTTCTAAAAAATAAGTTATAAAATGAAGATGCTTAGGAAGAGCAGAGTATTATTAATAGTAAGATACAATAGAATCTGACACATTTAGTTATATCTAACATTGTGAGTGTCACTCAAAATACTTGGATGAACATCTGAATACACTGTATGAAATGAAATTCTATTATATATTTACTAAGGAATTTCTATGGAGAAATTTTAGTTTTAGAAAGGAAAGGTTTTTGTTTCTTCTTTTTAAATGAAGATTCCACAATTTATATTGTCTAAATGTTAATGTTCTGTATTTGGATTTATATTAGTAAAGCAGAAGAGCATTTTGATGGTATATCAAAGATCTTGGAAGCTAAGCAAAAGGAAAACGGCTTTTTAGTAAAATATATTAAATGTCAAAAGACTTCCTTGAAGATTTGTTAAGAACTAGAAATTTTGGCATGAATTAATTGGACATGACCACCTCAATTATTTGAAATTAGACTTTCAATGGCGTTGTAAGATAAGAACTAGACTGCTAATTACAAGGTCGTCACTTCAAATCCACCAGCCGCTCCTTGGAAGCCCTATATAGGACCCCTATGAGTCAGAACCTACTTGACAGCACCAAATAACAACAACAATTTCAAAACTGGCATATTGGAAACAGTGTGATGCTTTAGGATCAACACTAGACTGGTAACCACAAGGTCAGCAGTTCAGACCAACCACCTGCTCCTTGGTATCCCTATACAGGATCTCTATGATTTGGAATGGACTCAAGTGCACTTAACAACAATACCCTAATAAGTAACACAACCATATTTTTTAGTGGTTATTTGTATATTTTAAGGCACTTTGGACCCTGTCGTAATTATTTAGTATTGTTACTATGAAGAGTCCTCAAATTGGTTTTGACTCATAGTGACCCTATGCAAGGGTGGAGAACCTTTTTTTTCTGCCAAAATTTATAACATTCATGGGTCATATAAAATTATCAACTTAAAAATTGAACTGCTATATTTGAGAAAAAGTTTAATTAACTCACCCCTGATAGGTCGGCAGTTCAAGTTCACCAGCTGCTCCTCAAAAACCCTATACAGGGTTTCTATGGGTGAGAATTGACTCAATGTCACTTAACAACAACAATATGTCATTGCAGGATAATGCACTGGATGGCAAGGTCAGTTTGAACCACAGGTTGGCAGTTCAAATACATCAGCTGCCAGACCAAATTATTTCACTGGCCAGCTATAGCTATCTGAATGTGCCAGATATCATCTGCTCTTGGAAAATAAGTGAGGTCAAGCCTGGTTTGTACTTGAATGGAAGACCACTTTTGGAGTCCTGGTGTAGTGCTGCAGGATAATAAGCACTGGGCTGCAATATTGGTTTGCACCTCAAGGTTGGCAGTTCAAACTCACCAACTATTCCTTGGAAATGCTATACAGGTTCACAAAGCTTTGGGATGAAGAAAAGATCGAAGTTGACAAAGACTTCATTTTGTTTGAATCAACCACCAACACTCAATGGAAGCAGCAGTCAAGAAATCAAACGGCATATTGCATTAGGCATATCTGCTGCCTAAGACCTCTTTAAACTGTTGAAGAGTAAAGATGTCAGTTTGAAGTCTAAGGTGTGCCTGACCTAAGCCATAGTATTTTCAATAACCTCATATACATGTGAAAGTTGAACAATGAATAAGGAAGATGATAGAAGAATTAATCCTTTTGAGTTATGGTGTTAGAGGAGAATATTGAAAGTACCATGGACTTCTAAAAGAACCAATATATCCGTGTTGGAAGAAGTGCAGCCAGAGTGCTCCTTGGAAGCCAGGATGGCCAGGCTTTGCCTTCTCATACTTCAGACATGTTGTCAAGAGAGACCAATTCCTGGAGAAGGATATCATGCTTGGTAAAGTGGAGGGCTGGAAAAAAAGAAGAAGAAGACCCCCAATGAGATAGATTGCAACAGTGGTAGAAGCAATGGGCTAGGACATAACAATGATTCTGAGGTTGGTGCAGGACAGGGCAGTGTTTCATTCTGTTGTGTATAGGGTCAGTATGAGTCAGAGCCAACTCAATGGCACCTAACAACAGCAAAAATGCATATTTCAATTAAATTGACTCATTAGTTTCTTAATCTGATCATGGCAATTATAAAATAGAAACCATTTATACAAGTATGTGCCAAGCAGTGTTCTAAGTGTTTTTATCATATGAATTAATTTTAACTTTACAAATTACAGACATTCTTTGTAGACAAGGAAAAACAGTTAAAGAAAGATTAGTTAACTTGTCCACAATCACAAAGCTAGTAAGTGTTAGATATGGGATTTAAATCAAGTAAATCTGACTCCAAAGCTCAGATGGATAAGTATATTACCATGTTGTTGTTAGGAGCTGTCAAGTTGGTTCTGACACATAGCGACCCTAGGCACAACTAAATGAAATACTGCCTGGTCCTGTACCATCCTCATAATGGTTGTTATAGCTGAGCCCACTGTTGCCATGGTGAAAATCCATCGCATTGGGGGATCGTCCCATTTTTCATTGACCGTCCAATTTACCAAGCTTGGTGTCTTTCTCCAAGGACTGGTCCCTCCTGAAAACAGGTCAGAGGTATGAGAGATAAAGTCTCACCATCCTTACTTCTAAGAGCATTCTGACTGTACTTCTTCCAAGACAGATGTGTTTTTCTGACAGTCCAGGGTACTTTCAATATTCTTCTCCAAATCAAGTGCATCAGTTATTCTGTAGTATTCCTCATTCATTCTTCCATTTTCACTTATATATGAGGTGACTGAAAATATCATGACTTTAGTCAGGCACACCTTCATCCTCAAACTGACATCTTTGCTCTTGTACACTTTAAAGAGGTCTTGTGCAACAGATTTGCCTAATGTGATACATTGGAAGCTGACTACAGCTTCCATGAGTGTTGATAGGGATCCAAGCAAAATGAAATCTTTGACACCATCAATGTTTTCTTCATGTATCATGATGTTATTTATTGCTTCAGTGGTGATGATTTTTGTTTTCTTTACATTAAGGTGCAACCCATACTTAAGTCGGTGGTCTCTGATCTTCATCCGTAAATACTTCAAGTCCTTTTTGCTTTAAGCAAACAAGATTTTATCATCTAAATATCAAAGGCTGTTAATAAGTCTTTCTTCAATGCTGACGTCATGTTCTGTTTCATATAATCCAATTTCTCAGATTATTTAGTGAAAGAGTATGTTGTACCATTGTTGTTGTTAAGTGCTGTCGAGTCGGTTTCGACCCATAGCGACCCTGTACAGGTTTCCGAGGGTGTAAATCTTTACGGGAGTAGAAAGCCTGATCTTTCTCCCACGGAGCATCTCGTAGTTTCGAACCACTGACCTTAAGGTTCGCAGCCCGATTCGTAACCACTACGCTACCAGAGCTCCTTATACCATACTACCTTGAAATCAGTGATTCCTCACCTTTATGCTTTTTAAAATCTTCTTTATGAATTTGATGAAAGCTGTATACCCTTTTTCAGAAAAATACACAGATCTAAAACTTTCATACAGTATTAGAGGGTGTCCAGAAACCCTAAAGTCCACAGACAGCTACCAAATTAGAACTTCTGTCTCTGACAATTTAATAGGACTCGGTGAAGGCTAGATTTCTACATAATGCAGACTGGCAAAGTAGGACAGAAACTGGTTATGAGTTGGCAAAACTGACTTTGGATCTCAATTTAAGGGGCAAGTCATTTAACTTTCATCTATGAAATGAGCATTATAACCTTCGTCTATGTAATAACTAAAATATCAAAAGAAAGCAAACACAAGGCTTTAGAGTCTTTCCATCTCACAGAAATACTAAAAGACAGAGTAGAAAGACCCATAGGGTTTCCAAGGCTGTAATCTTTCCAGTAATAGGCTGCCATAACTTTCTTGTCTGGAGGGGTTGGTTGGGTTGAAATGGTCCAGCTTTTGGTAAATTGGGCATTTAACCACTCTGCCAGGAGGGCTCCTACAACTAAAATGCATTTAGTATAAAAATTAACATTTGTACTTTGTTCCAGACATTTTTCTAAGGGTTTTTCTTATGGCATCTCACTTTATATTTATGTGTCTTCCCCACTCTGGTGAGCTAGTGAGACAGATGGTATTACAGACCTGTTTTACAGAGGAGAAAACTGAAACACAGAAAGGGTAAATGATTTGTCTAAGATCACATAGTGGCAAAGTCAGCATCTGAGACTAGGAAGTCTGGTTCTGAAACCCATATTATTAAATACTATACTCTCTATTATCCCTTGGGCATACTATAAGGATATAGTAAATATACATATATGAAAACACTGTTTAAATTGTAGCGTGCTAAAATAGTCCAGATGTATAATTGACAGACTTATGGAATTGGTTTGCATCACAATTACATAACTTCCCAGCTGTGTGATTTTGAGCAAGATACTTTGTTTTCTGGCCTTCTGCTTTTCAGCTGTAAAAACAGGAAAAATCAGGCATTTCTTTTCTCCTTTTATAAAATGCCTGTAGGAAGGCAATTTGGAAATTGTGTAAAGCATGGTGCATTCATATTTCATTGGTCTCAATTGACAGATGTTTTTAGGATATATAATTGTAGTTTGGGAAACAAACCCTTAGGTTTCTTTTATAAAGAATGACCCCCAGAAAGTAACAAGCCAGGTAACATGGCTCATGCCTGTTGTATTCTGTTGGTTTACTTATTATATTAACTTATTAATTATTCTTAACCAAGTATCACCAAGCACTTGACTTGTCTTCTGAGCCCCTGAGCCCATCTAAAGTGCAGTTTATCTCTTGGAGGGTTTGCTTGGCTTTCTCTAGAATATTTTCTGAATTTTCCATTTCAGAGAGTACTTTGCTATCCCAGTTAACAGGAGAACTGGATTCCAGCTTAATAAATGATGCAGCTTCATTACATACATATGAATAACACATCATACGTGTTAAGGATGATGGCAACAGATTCAGGCTGCCAAGGTTCAAATCTCATCTCTACTACATATTATCAGTGTGACCTTAAACAAGTTATTTATATTCTTTATACCTGCTTATGCATCTAAGAATGTCAGAAAGATGATTACTTGTGCCTTATTGACTATGCAAAGGTAATAGACTGTGTAGCTCATAACAAATTATGGAAAACATTATAAAGAATGAGTATGTCAGAACACTTAACTGTGCTCATAAGAAACCTGTACATAGACCAAAAGACAGTCATTCAAACAGAACAAGGTGATACTGCCTGGTTTAAAGTCAGGAAAGATGTATGTCAGGGCTGTATCTTTTCACCTTATTTATTTAATCTGTACGCTGAGCAAATAATCTAATTATACAAAAAGCTGGATTATTTGAAGATGAATGTAGTTTCAGGATGGGAGGAAGATTTACCAACAACCTGCAAATGCAGATAGCATAATCTTGCTTACTGAAAACAAAGAGGACTTAAAGTATTTGCTAATGAATATCAAAGACTATAGCCTTTGATAGAGGATTGCATTTCAGTGAAAAACAAAACAAAGCAAAATACAATAACCAAAAAACAAAAATCCTCACAAGTAGACTAATAAATTATATCATGATAGTGAAAAGATTGAAGTTGTCAAAGATTTCATTTTACTTGTATCCACAATCAATACTAATGGAAGCAGCAGTCAAGAACTCAAAGGATGTATATTGTTCTTGCTGACAATGTGTCACTGAGTCATTTCCAATTCATAGGACTTTATACAGGATTTCCAAGAAGCAGCTGGTATGTTCGGACTACCAACCTCATGGTTAGCTCTCCTGTGCTTATCCTACAATGCCCCACCAGCACTCCACAAAGGACAGATAGCATTAGGCAAATCTGCTGCAAAATAGCTTGTCAATTTGATAACTAAGGTACACCTTACTCTTAGGCCTCATCTGCACGTGAAAATTGGGCAATGCAAGAATGAAACTTTAAATCGTACCTCACTCAACTTTCCTGGTGTGGTGCTTCAGGTTAATGTGCTGGACTGTAAAATCGGTGTAAACCACAAGGTAGGCCGTTCAAGCTTACCAGCCACTCCTAGGAAACCCTATACAAGGTTGCTAAGGGTTGAAATCAATTCGAGGGCACTTAGCAACAACAAACTTTCAGTGAAGTCCTGGTGTAGCACTGGATAAGCACTGGACCCAAAGGTACAGTTCAAACCCTAAGGTTTGAATTGCAAGGTTTGTGATTCAAACTCATCAGGCGCTATACTCGGAAACCCTATGCAGGGTTGCTTTGAGTTGAACTAATTCGATGGCACTTAACAACAACAAACAAACTTTCAATGGATTCGTGGTGGGTGTGTCACTATAGGATAAGCTCTGGACTGCAAACCATAAGGTTGGCAGTTCAACCCCATTAGCTGCTCCTTGGAAATCCCATACGGGGTCACTTAGAGTCAGTATCAACTTGATGGCAATTAACAACATATGCACGTGAAAGTTGGGAAATGAATAAGGAAGACCAGAGAAGAACGGATGCATTTGAAATATGTTGTTGGCAAGGAATATTGAGCACAACATGGACTTCCGGAAGAGTGAACAACTCAGTTTGGAAGTGCAGTCCTTGGAGTATAAGATGGTATGAATTCATCTCTTATACTTTGCCCATGTCAGGAAGAGCCAGTTCCTGAAGAAGGGTATCATATTTGATACAAATGGATCAGAGAAGGTAAAGATAAAAGGTCAGTGAAGAAGAAGACTAACAAAAACACGGACTCACAAGAGAGCAACAAGAATGGGCGCAAACAAATATATTGTACAAACCGAACAGAATTTTAATGAAGGTTAAGTAAGCTTTATATCTAAACACTTAGAACAGTGCTTGGCATCCAATAAACAAACATGAGCTATTATTATGCCCTGGTTTGGCGTTGTAGGATAAGTGCAGGAACACAAGGTCGGTAGTTCAAATTCACCAGCTGCTCCTCGGAAAACCTATACTAGGTTGCTGTGAGTCAGATCCGACTTGACGTCACTTAACAACAACAACAAGACATTATATTTGTACAACTTGAAATCTCTTATTTTCACCATATATCACTTTAATACAAATAAAGTTGGAACTCTGTTACCTTTGATTTCTGATTAGGATCGTGATACATTTTCAATTTGCTTAGAAAATGTTTTGAACTCTGTAGGTGCTATGGATCTACAAAGGGTAACTGCTGTTCCATTTTTAAAAGAGAAAAGATAATTACTATGTGGTCTTCCTTCAGGAGGAGCATTAGTCAACAAAGTTTCTTCTTTCTCTCTCTCTTTTTTTTTTTTTGAGCGCCCACATTGTTGCAAGCTACTGGGGATGATTCAAATGGTGTAGAAAGCTCAATTCTGGACGGAAGTAGATTTTTTTTTTTCATATTGGAATATTTGTGACTGTAATATCAAAGCAGGAGAATGTTCATTTTCATGTGGAAAATAAACCCTTCCATGAGAAAGAACCAATTTTTGCCTAGAGTAAGTAAAGACGGAACCTTTGTTAAACTGCCTCTCTTCTTATCTTCTTAAAGAAAATAGAATCAAGTATTCTTTGTATGCCATATCTGTATCTGCCCTCTGCTTTATACTTGAAGCTCAAAGTATCCCAGATACCTCTTAGAGGTCAACCTCCCTCCAAGAACATTTCTATTTTTGTTTCCTTGTAGGAAACAACAAAGCTTACAGGCTTGTTTTGAATTAAAATTTTTTTCCTTCACCACTGGGCACTAACTGAAACTTCCCATAGCCAATACTGCCTACCTCGTGACTCTGCTAGAGATTGACTCAAAGGAAAAATTAATTTGGTTTTAAAAAATAAATATTTATTAAAAGATGATGACTAATAGAATCCTGCCATTAGCAACCCTCACATTTAATGAGGAAAGTAGAATGTCACAGGCTCACATTCAGCTACATGAAAACTTCTCCAAAGGCAAACCCCCATAGCATCAAACGTTTAAGATCAAGTAGAAGAGGATGCTGCCTCTTTTTACTGGTTGAATACTAGTGGATCTTGAGCTTCTTAGTACAATTTGCTGAGCAGCTAAGCCAGACTCAGGAGAACCCCAAAGAGTGGACAGAAAAAATATGCTTCTTAGAATTTATTTTGGGGAGAAATGCAGGAGTACTATTGTAATATCTCCAATGCAGAATGCATCCAGACTATCAGTGAATGGAAGTGAAATAGAAGTTGAAGACTGGGAGAAGGAAGTGGCTTTGTAAGATAAGCACTGGACTAAAAACTACAAGGTCAATAGTTCTAGCCCACCAGCTGCTCCTTAGGAGAAAGATGAGACTTTTTTGCTCCCACAAAGATTTATACCCTTGTGAACCTTATACATAGTCACTATGAGTTGAAATTGACTCAATGACACTTAACAACAACAACGAAACAACCCTGGTGGTGTAGTGAGTTATGCGTTGGACTGCTAGTTACAAGGTCAACAATTCAAATCCGCCAGCCAATCTTCAGGAGAAAGAGGAGGATTTTGGTTCCTGTAGATTTGCATCCTTGGAAACGCTACATAGGGCTGCTATAAATCAAAATTGATACAATGGCAGTGGGTGTGGGTTGGCTAAGGCAGCACTGGTAGCATAGTGGGTTAAGTATTGGACTGCTAACCTCAAGGTTGGTAGTTCAAACCCACAAGCTGCTGAACAGGGAGAAAGCTGTTCCTGTAATGGAAACCCAACTGAACACTCTAAGGCCACTGTGAAATAGAATCATCTTGATAACAACGGATTTGAAGGGTCCTTTGTGGTATAAATGTTTAATACACTCAGCTGTTAACAAAATGTTTGAGGTTTGAGTACAACCAGAGTCACTTCAGAAGAAAGGCCTAGTGATCTTCCAAAACATCTACCGTTGACAAACTTAGGTTCTACTTTGACACGCTTGGGTTCACCATAAATTGGAATCAATCCAATAACAACTGGTTGGTTAAGGGTCACTGTACATAATAAGCCAGCTGTTGTGGTTTCTCTCAGCTGTCTGTGCCTCTATTTTCAGGCATCTTCATGCCACGACTTCCTCAGGAATCCTCTGGGCTTCCCGTTGTCCCGATCCATCTTACATTGTCCAGATCCACTTTTCCTCTATTTCTTTCAATTCCCCGTTGACTCTTACCCTTCATGGAACACAGTCTACTCTTTCTGCAGGGTTCCCGTATGTGCATTAGTCACGTTCTTAAGTGGTATAAAAAGAAGATAGTTTAACAGTGGTTGCTTTCTACAATTTCCGCTACTCAGGAAAAAGTCACATCTCTCTTGATGAAGGTGAAAGAACCAGCTACTCTCCTGACACTCTTGCTCTCTGCTCTGCCCTCTACTTAAATCATCCTTTTTCCCCTCCCCCACTCTCTCCCAATTTGGCGGTGGGTAGCAGAATAAGGAGCTCTGGTAGTGTAGTGGTTACGAACCTTAAGGTCAGCGATTCGAAACTACCAGCTGCTCCGCGGGAGAAAGATGAGGCTTTCCACTCCCGTAAAGATTTACATCCTCGGAAACCCTGTACAGGGTCGCTATGGGTCGGAACCGACTCGATGGCACTTAACAACAACAACAACAAGCAGAACATAAGCAGGTATCCAAAGGGGAAAGGAGATACGTCTATTTCTGGCATGTAGGTGTATTATCTCCTAGTGGTTTTCTTGGAGTCTTGGTGTTGCTTAGTAGAAGCCCTGGGATCCTAATCCCAAGGGTGGTTATTCAAATTCATCTGTCTCTCCTCAGAAACCCTATACAGGGTTACTATGAGTCAGAACCAATGTGATGGCACTTAACAAAAACAAGAATGGTTTCCTTAGAAACTACTCCCCCCATGCACACCTACAAATTTACAAGCACAGATACCTGTTTTGGACATGGTGTTGCCCAGCTGTCCCTCTCTCATGGAAAGTTAAGGGAAAAGCCTCAGAACTTTTCTTTAGGTAGATTCCTTATTAACTCATACCCCTGTCTTTCTCCCCTCTCTCCTGTAGTCATCTTCTTATATAGCTTGTTGTTGTTGTGTAGTTTGGGAAGTACCAAATCACACAGGAGTTGGAGAGGTCTCACATGATATTTGATGGTATCAGATTGCACCAAATTGTTTTCTATTAAAACTTGGGTATCTTGCCTGCTATTGCTTTTGGATTACTTTAAAAGGATTCTTATAATCTGTTTGTTGTATTAAGTGCCATTGAGTGTATAGGGTTTTCAGAGGAGTGGTTGATGGGTTTGAACCATTGACCTTGAAATTAGCAACTCAGTGCTTATCCTACAGGACTACACCAAGACTCTTATAATCTATTGGTTGGTTGGTTGCTTATGTGCCTTGTAGTCAGTTCTGACTAATAATGAAACAGTATAGGATTTCTAAGGCTGTAGATATTTATGGAAGTAAAGGTATTTATTGTTGTTGTTGTTAGGTGCCATTGAATTGGTATCGACCCAAAGCAATCTTATGCACAGCAGAATGAAACACTGCCTGATCCTGAACCAACATCACTATTATTGCCATGCTTGAGTCCATCAATGGTGCCACCTGGCCAATCCATCTCATTGGGGGTCTTCCTCTTTTCCTCTGACCCTCCACCTTACGAAACATGATATCTTTCTCCAGCGACTGCTCCCTCCTGACAATATGTCCAAAGTTTGAGAGATGAAGTTTGGCCATCTTGACTCTAAGGAGCACTCTGGCTGCACTTCTTCCAA
>NW_006408590.1:4591732-4611418 GCF_000296735.1 Chrysochloris asiatica | reverse complement strand
GATCAATACATCTTGATTGCATGTTTGATCTATTTCAGGCTGAAGAAGTTCATAGAATTCTTCTATTTCATCCTCCCTGGCTTTAGTGGTTGGTACAGAAATTTGAATAATAATTGTATTAGCTGGGCTTCCCTGTGTTTGTTATTGTTATGTGCCATGGAGTCAGTTCTGACTCATAGCGACCCTATACAGGGTTTCTGAGGCTGTAAATCTTTATAGGAGCAGAAAGCCTCATCTTTCTCCCGTGGAAAAGCTGGTAGTTTCGAACTGTTGACCTTGCGGCTCGCAGCCCAATTCGTAAGCACTGTAGGCGCATGAATATTATCCTATCACATACAGCATTGTACCTCATGACTGATCTGGATATGTTCTTTTTGATGATGAATGCAACACCATTCATCTTCAACTGGTCATTCCTGGCATAGTAAACCATGTGGTCATCAGATTGCCAATACCAGTCCATTTCAGCTCACTAATGCCTAAGACATCAATGTTTATGCGTTCCTTTTCATTTTTGACAACTTCCAATTTTCCCAGATTCATACTTCGTACATTCCATGTTCTGATTTTCAATGGATGTTTACAGCTGTATCTCTTCATTTTGAGTTGTGCCCCATCAGCAAATGAAGGTCCTGTGGGCTTTTCTCCCTCAATCTTTACTCCATTTGCGTCTTCCCCACTTGTATTTTGAGTGGCTTCCAACCTGAGGGGCTCATTTTCTGATACTATATCTGACAATGTTTTGCTGCTATTCATAAGTTTTTCAGTGACTAAATATTTGGAAGTAGTTCATCACTTTTTCTTCCTAGTCTGTCTTTGTCTGGAAGCTTATCTGAAACCTGTCCACCATGGGTAACCCTGCTGGTTATGTAAAATACCAGTGACATAGCTCTCAGAATCATGGCACCTCACAAGCTATCACAGTACGCCAAACTGACAGACAAGTGGTGGCCATTTGGTTTTAAGTGGAAACTGTCACTTTAAATTTTAAGGACATTTGTGCACATGCCTAGTAGAACCCTCCAGGGGTGGGGATGGGTAGACGTGAAGTGAGGATCTCCATCAGCAACAATACAGAATACCAGGCCAAGCAGTCTCAGGGGATGGTGCTAGAATCCTGAACCACATATAAAGGAATATTTAGAAGATTGTAAGGCTTACAGCTAGGGTAATTTGTAGCAGAAACAAGAAATCTATTGCTTTCTAAATCAAGATGCTCAGCTAATCCCAGAGCCGCCATCTTGGGAGAGACCAAGTCGGGGAAGGATCAGAAGCGCCACGAATGCCTGACAGAACCGTGAAGATACAGGTGTGGGCATCTTTTTTTGGTGTCTGTTCATTCATCTCTTGCTGTCTGCGCATCTCCATTCTGGTGACTAGAGGGGTGCCTGAGAAAGCTATTTATAGAACTCATTTAAAAGTAACTGAGAAAGCCCCACTCATCATCCTATATTATACAATATCTATGAAAAGAAAAGGAAGGCTATATGCCCCTTTCTCATGGAATAAAGTAAAATGACAGGCAAAACACATTTAGGGAAATGTACTTAAAATAAAAGTAGAAAATCCAGTAATCAGTTGCCATTAGCTCAATTCCAACTCATAGGAGGCCTTTGTGTGTCAAAGTAGAAATGTTCTCCCTAAATTTTCAATGGCTGATATTTCAGAAGTACATCAACAGGGCTTTCATCTGAGGTACCTCTGTGTAGACTGCTTTTCACTTAGGAGTTGAGTGTGTTAACTGTACTATGTAGGAAATCCAAAGAGCCTATTGTTGTATGCCATCAAGTTGGTTCTTTCTTACTCAAAGTGATTCTGTATAGAGTTTCAGAGAGTGGTTGATGGGGTTGAGCTGCCAACTTTGAGTTATCAGTCCAGTCCTTAGCCTATGGCACCATGCCAGTGGTCAGAGAATCCAAAGACCCTGGTGGTGGCCATGTGCCGTGGAGTAGGTTCCGACTCTTAGTGACCCTGTGGAGGATTTCCAAGGCTGTATATCTTTATGGGAGCAGAAAGTCTCATCTTTCTCCCATATTAACGGCCGGTAGTTTCAAATGGCTGACCTTGATATTTGCAGCCTGACTCATAACTACTGCACTACCAGAGCTCCTAGTAGATAGTAATAACAACTTCATTCTCTGACTTGGTTTTAGAGTGTTGAGCTGAGAATTTTTACAGACCATTTTGAACAGATTGCCTTAATTTTAGATTTTATTAAAGTTGGTCTTAGCAAAAGCTTTCAAGATAAACCTTCCAACCAGGAACGGGATTGTAATAGCCAGAATAAATATAACAACTATGTGAATAAGTGGAGTCCTGGTATGACACTGTAGGATAAACACTGAACTGGTAAACGCAAGGTCTGAAGTCCAAATCCACAGGGTCTATGTGAGTCCAAACTAATTTGATGGTACTACAACAAAAACAACATTCAAATGGTATTTTGTAATTTTCCAATTACCACCATATACATTGGACTTCTGGTGTGGTGTTCTAGGATCAGTACTGGACTGTGAACCACAAGGTCAACAGTTCAAACCTACCAGCTATTCCTCAGAAACCCTATACAGGGTCACTATGTGTTAGAACTGACTTAACAGCATTTGACAACAACAAAAATCATAATATTAGAGTCTCTGGGTGGTGCAAAGGGTTGTTAACTAAAAGTTTGGCAGCGTGAGTTTCTTCAGAGGCACCTTGGAAGAAAGGTATAGTGATTTACGTCTGAAAAATCAGTCACTGACAACCCTATGGAACACATTTCTACTCTGATATGTATTGTCACCATGAGTCAGAATTGACTTGATGGCAACTGAAAAAGGTAATAATTGCTCTTCCCCCAAACCCCATATGAAGGTGGAAGGTTGATAATGGTTACTCTTACTTTGCAGATAAGGAAACTGAGGCTCATCTCACTTGAGGTTAAATGAATCCCATAGGATCACCTGAGAGACTGGTGTGGTGTGCAGGTGTTTGAATTTCATCCAACCACACAGCCAGTCATCTGTTTTAGATCTACAGTAATTCAACATCATCTTATTATGTTGGAAATAAATTTGAAATTTAGTACTTAAGGAAAAAATGAGTAAGGCTAAATTACTTTGGAAAATCTCATATAATTTCCAGAAGGACCTAACTTCTTAAAGCTCAAAAGCCAAGAATTAACTTTATATATACATATATAACAGCATTTGACAACAACAACAACTTTAGATAGATAGATAGATAGATAGATAGATAGATAGATAGATAGATAGATAGATAGATAGATAGATATGGAACTATGGTAGCATAGTGGTTACGAATCAGGTTGCTAACCTGAAGGTCGGCAGTTTGAAACTACCAGCAGTTCCACAGGAGAAAGATGAGACGTTCTGCTCCCGTAAAGATTTACAGCTTCGGAAACACTGTGCAGGGTCACTATGAGTCAGAACCGACTCCACGGTACTTAATAACAACAATATATATATATATCCTCACCACTGAACCAATAAACAACATTCTATCAATGGAAAAGATTGAAGTTGTCAAGGACTTCATTCTTCTTGGATCAACTATCAACACTCATGGAAGCAGCAGTCAAGAAGTCAAAGGACGTATTACATTAGGCAAATCTGCTGCACAAGACCTTTTTAAAGTGTTGAAGAGCAAAGATGTCAGCTTGAGGACTAAGGTGAGCCTGACCCAAGCCATGGTATTTTCAATAACCTCATATGCATGTGAAAGCTGGACAATGAATAAGGAAGACTGTAGAAGAATTGATGCTTTTGAGTTATGGTGTTGGAGGAGAATATTGAAAGTACCATGGGCTGCCAAAAGAACTAATAGATCCCTTTTGGAAGAAGTGCAGCCAGAGTGCTATTTGGAGGCCAAGATGGCCAAACTTCATCTCTCATACTTCTGACATATTGTCAGGAAGGACCAGTCTCTGGGGAAGGATATCATGTTTGGTAAAGTGGAGGGTCAGAGAAAAAGAGGAAGACCCCTAATAAGAAGGATTGACCAAGTGGCAGCATCAATGGACTCAAGTGTGGTAATAATAGTGAGGTTGGCCCAGGATCAGGCAGTGTTTTGTTCTGCTGTGCATAAGGTCACTATGGGTCAGTACCAACTCGATGGCACCTAACAACAACAACAACATATACATGTGTGTATATATATGTTGTTGTTGTTAAGTGCCATCGAGTCGGATCCGACCCATAGCGACCCTGTACAGGGTTTCCGAGGCTGTAAATCTTTACGGGAGCAGAACGCCTCATCTTTCTCCCGCGGAGCAGCTGGTAGTTTCGAACTGCTGGCCTTAATGTTCGCAGCCCGATTCATAACCACTACGCTACCAGAGCTCCATATATATATATATATATATACACACACACACACACACACATATATATATGTTGTTGTTGTTATGTGACGTGGAGTCAGAAGGACCTAACTTCTTAAAGCTCAAAAGCCTAGAATTAACTTTATCTATCTATCTATCTATCTATCTATCTATCTATCTATCTATCTATCTACTCATCCATCCAGATGAGTCAGTACCAACTCGATGGCACCTAACAACAGTAATATTGGTAGCATAGTATCTACGAATTGGGCTGCAAACCTCAAGGTCATTGAAACTACCAGCTGTTCCATGGAAGAAAGATGAGGCATTCTCCTTCCATAAAGATTTACAGCCTTGGAAACCCTGTACAAGGTCACTATGGGCCGGAACCAACTCCATAGCACTTTACAACAACATGTTTTAGATAGATAGATAGATGGATAGATAGATAGATATAGATATAGATAGATATAGATAGATAGATATATAAATAATCCTGGTATGGCACTGTGGATTAATGTGCAGTACTACAAAATCGATTTGAACCTCAAGGTTGGTGGTTCAGGCTCACTAACCACTCCTTGTAAACATTATGCAGGATTGTTATGGGTCAGAACCTACTCAATGGCACTTAACAGCAACAACAACTCTTTATATCTATCTATAGATAGAGGGAGCGAGAGAGAGAGACTCCTGGTGTGGGAATATAGGATAAGCACTGGACTATGAATCACAAAGTTGGATGTTCAAACCCACCAACTGCTCCTCAGAAACCCTATACAGGGTTGCTAAAGGAACCAACTCAACAGCACTTAACAACAACAATGTGCAGATATAAATATATAGATATGATTTTTGTTTAAATGAATTTCCAGTAAGTTAAATGCATGTATGATATGACTTAACTGAATTTCCTTATTCATGCTTGAAACATTATAATTTATTTCACAGAGGATATATCATCTGTTGTTATGTGCCATCGAGTCATAGCACTATTATGCACAGCACAATGAAACATTGCTAGGCCCTGCTCCATCCTCAAACTTGTTGTGATGTTTGAGCCCATTGTTACTTCCACTGTGCCAATCCATCTCATCGGATGTCTTCCTCTTAGTGAAGTGTCTACTTTACCAAGCACATTGATCTTCTCCAGGGACAAATTCTTCCTGATAACATGTCTTAAGTTCAAGAGACAAAGTCTCACAATCCTTGCTCCAAAAAAGCATTCTAGCTGTACTTCTTCCAAGACAGATTTGTTTGTTCTTCTGGCAGTCTGTGGTATTTTCAATATTCTTTGCCAGTACCATAATTCTAATGCATAGATGCTTCTACAATCTTCCTTATTCATTGTCCAATTTTTGTATGCATATGAGGTAATTAAAATACCCTGGCTTGGATCAGGCACAACTTCATCCTCAAACTGACATCTACTCTTGAACACTTTAAAGAGGTCTTTCTTGGGTTATTTGTCTTATGCAATATATCTCTTGATTTCTTTTGACTGCTGCTTCTATGAGTATTGATTGTGGATCCAAGCAAAATGAAGTCTTTGATAACCAGTCTTTTCTCTGTTTACCGTGTTATTTATTGGTCCAGTTGTGAGGATTTTGTTTTCTTTATATTGAGGTGCAATCTATACTAAAGGCTGTGTTCTTTGACCTACATCAGTAAATACAGTCCTCTTCACTTCCAGCAAGCAAAGTTGTGTCATCTGCAGATTACAAGTTGTTAATACGTATCCTTATATGAAGAAGAATATGGTATCAGGATTTATCCAATCCTGATACCATATTCTTCTTCATATAACCCACTTTCTTATACAAGTTGCTTAGCACACAGATTGAAAAACCATGGTCAAAGGATAAAACCCTGTCACATACCATTTCTGATTTTGTGAGGAACCTGTACATAGACCAAGAGGCAGTTGTTCAAACAGAAAAAAGAAACACTGGATTGTTTAAAATTAGGAAAGATGTGTTCCAGGGTTGTATTCTTTAACTACACATACTCATTCTGTATGTTGAGCAAATAATTAGAGAACCTGGATTGTATGAAGAAAAACATGGCATGGGGATTGGAGGAAGACTCATTAACAATCTGTGATATGCAGATGATACAAACTTGCTTACTGAAAGTAAAGAGGACTTAAAATGCTTACTGATAATGCTCGAAGACCACATTCTTCAGTATGGGTTGCATCCTTATTTTAAAGAAAACAAAATCCTCACAACCAGACAAATAAATATTGTATTTCATCAATTCTTAAAGCCTTGTTCAGTGCAACTTGGACTTTTTCCTTCTTACCTTTGGCTCTTGATCGTATTGGTATCTTTTGAAATGGTTGAACATCATTGATTTCTTTTAGGTACAGTGACTCTGTGTATCCCTTCCATCTTTGTTGGATGTAGATGTTGGATGCATTCTACATCATTCAATTTTTGCCATTGTTGCTGTTGGTGTTAAGTGCTGTTGAGTCATATCTGACCCATAGCGGCCCTGTATAGGGTTTCCAAGGAGCAGCTGGTGAGCTTGAACCACCGATCTTGTGGTTCAAACTACTTTGCAGTCCAGCACATTAGCTCACAGTGCCATACCAGGACTCCATTTTGCCATAGCATTCTTCAATATTACAAGTTGAGGCTTGATTTTTTTCTTCAGTTCTTTTAGCTTAAGAAATGCTGAATGTGTTCTTCTCTTTTGATTTTCTAACTTGAGTTCTTTACACATTTCATTATAATACTTGACTTTGTATTCTCAAGTTGCCCTTTGAAATACTCTGTCCAATTCTTTTACTTATATTATTGTTGGTAATAGACAGATCTTGCTGAAAACAGATAATCACAGAAAGATATTTACTTGTGTTTTATTAACTTCACAAAGGCATTCCACTGAGTGAACCATAACAAATAAAGGATAGCATTACAAAGAATGAGTAATTCAGACCACTTAATTGTGCTCTTGAGGAACCTGTATATACTTCAGAAGGCAATAGTTCAAACAGAACAAGGATATGCAGAATGTTGTTGTTGTTGTTTTATGCAGTTGTTATTTTGTGCCATTGTATTGGTACTGACTCATATCAACCCAAAAGCTTTACCACTTACCGGCAGAAGGACTTTGGAAGTTTAACTTTCTGAATTTCAGCTTCTTTTTACTTCTCCTTTCAATAAAGCTATCTAGTGACCCAGCAGAATCATTTAATGATATGTTATTTTCCCTTACTCTTTCTCAAAGCTATGCTTTATAATGTTGTTGTTGTTGTTGTTAAGTGCCATTGAGTCGGTTCCGACCCACAGCGACCCTGTACAGGGTTTCCGAGGGTGTAAATCTTTACGGGAGTAGAAAGCCTCATCTTTCTCCCGTGGAGCGGCTGGTAGTTTCGAACCACAGACCTTAAGGTTCGCAGCCCGTTCCGTAACCACTACGCTACCAGAGCTCCTTTTATAATGTTATATCTCTGGAATATTTATAATGCATTCTGAAGACAACTGAAACTGGGAAATACTCTTTCTGTTATGCTATAATAAATAAAGGAGAGCATTTGTTTTATATAATCTTAAAGCCATAAAGGATTATACTAGTGTTCTGAAAGGGTGAGAGGTATGAGTGGGTATATGAGTTAAATAAACTAAGCAAAGAAAGCAGCTTGTGAGAAATAGGTAAGGGTACAAAAGTTCATGTTAGAGAAAAGGTATCCTATGCTCAGGGTTCTGGTAGCCTTTTGGATGAGATAAGTTCTGAAAGGAATGTGGTTGTTATCTTTGATTCCTCAGTGCTTCACTTACTTGAGTTACATGTATCAAGCCTTATAGAGGAGTAACAGAGCATCCTTTCCTAAAGTGACTGCATGTTGTTGTTGTGTGCTGTCGAGTCAGTTCTAACCCATAGCGACCCTATATAGGATTTCCAAGAAGCAGCTGGTAAGCTTGAACCACTGATCATGTAGTTCAAACACCTTTGCAGTCTGAGGCATTAGCCCACAGTACCACACCAGGACTCTAAAGTGACTACATAGGCTGGGATAATTATGGGCATCTGAATGAACCCCAGTATGGATGGATGATGTCTTAGTGCTATTATGATCCTGATGTTTTGCACAACTATAGAAAAATCAGTAGGGAATGCTCTAACAAACACATGCTATATCTCCTATAAACCTAGTAATGTCAGATCTAGAGTCATTATTTAATTGGCTGAAGACACAATTTAATGGGATGCTGTTGCACACGTGATATTATAGGCTGAGAATCTAATAACTGGATATACATTGGTTTTACCTGCCCACCCCTTACACATTTCCTTCCTCAGTATCTTCCTGCAATCCATCTTCTTTGTCCTAGTTATTGCTGACTTTCTGAAATGACTAGCTCAGTCACTTGGAGTATATGGTATAAATGGAGCAGTAGCCCCAGGTTTGGTTCACCCACTGTCAGAACATTTTGAACAGAAAAAAACAGACCTACTCAATGACCACAGTTTATCCTTCTATTGTCTACCAGTGATACACTCCCCAAACAGGACTTGATTGGCCAATGGGAATGCAATAACACTTCTTGCAACATTACAAAAACTGAAAGGGATATGTTTCAATAAACATGAATTAGTCCTGCCAGCAACTAATATTCATATAGAAACAATAGTGCTTGGCATGGTACTCAAAGCCAAAAATGAGTAATAAGGTTCAAAAATGACAACTTATTAATGTGAGAGGAGATAATAGTACTTTCCCCTTAATGGCAATTAAAATAAAATTAACTACTGTGGATTATGGCAGCCAAAGTTTGAGTCTGTCTACCAGGTTTGTGAGCCATCACCATTTCAACCTTTCTGCTAAAAAATGCCTCTTTCTCCTGGAGAATTGACACCAGGTGATGTAGTGGGGATGGACTACTACAGAGGTGTTCACAGTGCCCAACCAGTGAGGGGATGGCATCCTAAACCATAATGATTGGTTCAAGGACTCTGCTTAGGAAGTACAATTATTCACTAAGATCTCTAAGCAGATGTAAGCCTAGAATTGACGGATGCTGTTTTTTGCCTATAGGTGAGGAGAACTTATTTTAAAAATTGAGACTTTTTTGAGTATCTGGATGAAATTTTAGAATCTCTAGATAATCTTAGGTACTTTGTTGTTTTATTGTTGTTAAGTGCTGTTGAGTTGCTTTCTTCACTTTTCTTTTTCTTAAATTATTTTGAGTTGGACTTCTGTCACCTGCTTCCAGAAATGCTCTGTTAAATACAGTGATTACATTAAATCAGAGAATAACTGTAGGATAAACACTGGAATCTAAGGTTGATTTGAAGTACAAGGTCAGTGGTTTAACCTCTCCAACCACTGTTTTGGAAATCCTATACACAGTTTCTCTGAGTTAGAACCAACTTGACAATACTTAACAACAAAAACATCATAAAGGAAAAAGATAAGATTCCTTAAAGGTGATTGAAAATATTTGTAGAAAAAGGGATGGTTCTGGTAACTACATATTCTTAACAAATATAAGCACTAACTCTCACACACTCTGGTAGCATAGTGGTTATGAATCATGCTGCGAACCACAAGGTCAGCAGTTCGAAACTACCAGCCGCTCCATGGGAGAAAGATGAGGCTTTCTGCTCCCGTAAAGATTAACAGCCTCAGAAACCCTGTATAGGGTTGCTATGAGTCGGAACCGACTCCACGGCACATAACAACAACAACAACAATCACACAGTAGTTTCTTAAACTGTGTTTGCTTATAAAGAATTCTGGGAAGGAATCATGCTGTAAGAACAGAACGGAAAATTTGTAATTTCTGAAAACAGGAATTATTTCCATGAAGAAAGCTACTGTGAAGCCAGAATGGCTTTCATATAAGATAACAATGATGTATCAATTTACAGTTATAACAAGGAGAAACTTTTGTCTGTTAAGACATGATTCATTGTTAAGCCACAGAATGTTATAGAACAATACACAAAGTCTTGATAATGAAGGGCTACATTAGCTCCTAATGCTGTTGACAGTGCTGGTCTCCATTCTTTGACCTGAAAGAGATGGTATTTAGTTCATTTACTGATCTTGTTGGCTGAGTGATTGCCTCAAATCAACAGATGTCAATTGGTTACCAAAGGCCTGTGTTTTGCTCCCAGATTGTGGAATAAGTGTCTTTATTTTAAATTTAAAGGAAGAATTCTGATATCTTCTTATTCTGGAAGTTGTTAGGGAAGTAACATATTAATCCTGTACTCTTTGAGTTAAAGGAAGGTGGTATTCTGTCTGCCAGTTGTTAAGTGCCGTCGAGTTTGTTCTGACTCATAGTAACCCTGTATAGGGTTTCCAAAGAGTGGCTGATAGTTTTGAACTGCCAGTCTTGTGGTTAGAAGTCCAATTCTTATCAGACACTGACACATCAGGACTCCTGTATGCTAGGATAAATTTTAAATTATACTTTAAAATATAGTATATTTAGTTCTGTGGCTGTAGTTGACCATGGTATCCCAAAACTGAATCAATGTCAGGCTAGCTTACACAAAAAGGAGCACTCACTGGAAAGTTTAGGAATAGAGGAAAACCAAAGTGCAAGAAGGAGTCCAGGTGTGGTACTCTGGGCTAATGCGTCAGACTTGAAAATCATTTGAACTACAAGATCGGTGGTTCAAGCTCAACATCTGCTCATTGTGTTGCTATGTGTAGGAATTGACTTGATGGCACTTAACAACAACAACAAAGTGCAAGAGGGGCAGGGATAGCTTGGACAAAAAAACAGACCTTTAGAATATATGTGAACAAAAATGAGAATTTGAATTTAACAAATGTATTTAAGGGATTTATTAATAATGATTATACAAGGAGATTTCAAACGTTCATGGAAAAATTCTATTATCATTTAACTTCATTTTTCCACAAATTATTTGAAAGTCCTTTATGTCTTTTTTTTTTCTAGTGACTCTTAAATTCACACTAATATATGTATATTAGTGAGAATAGGCAAACTTTAAAAACAAGCAGAAACAGTTATTTGTTAAGTATAATGTTGTTGTTGTTAAGTACCATTGAGTCATTTCTGATTCATAACAACCCTGTCTAGGGTTTCTAAGGAGTGGTTGGTGAGTTGGAACTGTGGACCTTATAGTTTATACCAACCTTGTGGTCCAGTGCTTTATCCCACAGCACCATACCAGTTCAAATAAAAAGGACATGGCCCCAGAGGACTAGAATGGAGTGTGAAGCATCCAGCTAATATAAAGTGAGGCAGATAGTAACCATTTGACATGGCACCAATGGCTGGATGATCAGAACACGACTAGGGGAAGAAAGAAGAGGAAAAAATAGAAGTAACCCATTATAAGTGGATGAACTTGACCTATGCATGTGAAAGTTTGACAATGAATAAAGAAGACTGCACCTAACCAAAGTTATGATATTTTCCATTCCTTCATCTGACTCAATGGCACTTTACAACAACAAAAACAGCATATGCATGTGGCTGAAATTGACAAATACTTCATTTTGCTTGGATCCTCAAGTAAAGATCTTGGAAGTAGGAGTAAAGAAATGGAAAGATGTATTTCATTAGGCAGAACTGCTGCAAAAGCTCTTTATAGTGTTAAAGAGCAAAGATGTCACTTTGAGGATGAAGGTGAGCCTGCCTCAAACCATGGTATTTTCAGTCACCTTGTTGTTGTTGTCGTGAAGTGCTGTCAAGTCAGTTCCTACCTGTAGCGGCCCTGCATAGGGTTTCCGAGGAGCAGCTGGTGAGCTTGAACCAACAATCTTGTAGTTCTAATGGCTTTGCAGTCTGGAGCATTAACCCACAGTGCCACACCAGGATTTACCTCTTATACGTATGAAAATTGGACAATGAAGGAAGACCATAGAATTGGTACATTTGAATTATGGTATTTGTGAAGAATATTGAAAATATTATGGACTGTCAGAAATATAAACAAATCTGTCTTGGAAGAGGTACAGCCAGATGCTCCTTAGAAGCAATTATGGCCAGACTTTGTCTCTTGTACTTTGGACATGTTATCAGGAGGGACCAGTCCCTGGAAGAGGATATTGTGTTTGGTAAAGTGGAGATGGACTGCTACAGTGGCAGCAATGATGGGCTCAACAGAAGACTAGGCAGAGTTTCATTCTGTTGTGCATGTGGGTTGCTATCAGTTGGAATTGAGTCAATGGGGCCTAATAACAGCAATGTATTTAAATATGCATTACTATTTATAAATGAATAAAATTAAAGTTTCTAATCCTATTTTATTTTTATTATCACTGATATTTTGGATATACCAGAATCTGGAAAGTTCTGTTGTTAAGTGCTGTCATACCGATTCTGACTCAGCAATCCTCCATAAGGTTTCTGAGGCTGTAAATCTTTGCAGAAGGAGAAAGACCTCATCTTTCTTCCAATAAGTGGTTGGTGGGCTTGAACTGCTGACCTTGTAATGCACAGTCCTGTGCTTATCCTCTAAAATTACGAGTTTCTTAAAGCTTGACAAAGATTCACCCAGGATCATCTTGGTGCTTAAGCAATTTTTTATAACAAAGTTGCTAGTTTTCCTTGTTCTTGTTCTATTTAGATTAATATCTGAGTCAAATTTGATTCTATTTAATTCTCTTAAAAATTATGTGTTTCTTAGAATTGTGCAAATTATTTTCTAATCTTTATTTTAACTATATGTTGTTGTTGTTGAGTGCTGTCGAGTTAGTTCCAACTCATAGTGACCCTGTGTAGAGTTTCCAAGGAACTGCTGGTGAGCTTGAACCACCAACATTGCAGTTCAAAGTGACCTTGCAGCCCAGTGCATTAACCCACAGAGCAACACTAGGACTTCTCCTTACATGATAGCTGTAGTTTTTATCATCTATAATCCCTAATTTTGTATATTCTTTCTGTATCTCTAAATTAGGCTGAATAGTTACTTGTCTATTTAATTGTTCTCCAGAAACCCCCACCTTCTGTCCTCTCTGGTACATTCTTCCGTATCTACCCCTGCCAAATAAACTGTTTCAGATTTGTTTATAAATGTTAAGTTATTTACTCTTAACTGACTCTAACTTAATCCTGTTATCTTTCCTTTTGATTTCATTTGAAATAATTTATTGTTCTTTTTCTAAATTATCAAATTTTATCTTTAATATGTTTTAATTGAAAGAGTTAATAATACTTTTTATGACTGAATTTTTTTCTGATTACATCCTTAGATATACCTCATTAAATTGAAATGAAGTGCTCTTTTTATGATCATTTGCTGTCTCTCTTGCTCACTTGATTGAAACCAGGTTGTCAGTTCACACCCATAAACTGCTTCTTGGAAACCTTATACAGGGTTGGTGTAGCACTGTAGGATAAACACTGGACTACTAACCACAAGGTTGGTGGTCCCAGCCCATTGACCATTCCAATCCTTGGAAACCCTACATGCTATGGACTGGAACCAACGAGATGACACTTAACAACTGCAATGATTTTGTAGCAATACTTTTTGACTCACCCTCATATTCTGTTAGCTGGAATTAAGGGATCGAAATTTCACATGGCCTGTCGAGTTCATTTATGCCATAAATGTGTGGTATACATACTTAGATGAATAGGAGAATTGGCTGGAGCAATTCCCACTAATGGTAATGGGCAACATCTGGTATCAGTTTCCCCTCATCTCTTGCTCAGTGTGCCTTCTTCTTATCACAGAACCTTGTAAGAGGTGACCTAATGAAACCAAATGACAGAGAAGGAAAAGTGCAGTAGGAAGCTTCTAAAGCAACTTCCTATAATCTCCACCTCTAGTTATCAATGCCCTTGTGTAATTTCCTCCCTTTGCAGGCACTGACACTAACAAATCATTTGTAAAATGACTTATTTCTATATGACTTATATCAACCCTGTATAAGGCTTGCAAGGAGCAGTTTGTGGGTTTGAAGTGACAACCTTGTAGTTAGCAGTTCAGTGCTTTTCCTACAGTGCCACCCCAGGAATAGGATATGGAAACAGTAATGGGCTGCTACTTTCTATATCTTAAACCTTGCCTGCTCTCTATCTGCCTCTCTTGCTCACTTGGATGAAACCAGCAGCCATGCTGTGAGCTACCCTATGGAGAGACCCATGTGATGAGCAGTCAGGGAGGCTCTTGGTCAACAGCTCTTGAAAACCTAAGTCTTTCCATCTAAAGACGCAGGTGAGACAATGATTGCGGTCAACAACCACTGTAGTGAACTTGGAAATGGATTCACATCAGCTGAGCCTACCGTGGATTGCAGTCTTGTGGGAGACCAAGAGCCAAAGTTGCTACTAAATTGCACTGATTTATAACAACAGCAATGGAAATACAAACCTATTGCCAACGAATCGATTTTGACTCCTGGTGATTCCCCAAACTGCACAATAATAAATCTGTGTTGTTAGAGGCCATTAAAAAAACAAAAAACCAACCAAACTTCTTGAGATGTTCTCTTGGGAAAGAATGCCAATGCTTAAAAGGAATTTTCTCCTTCTGATTGCAGGCTTCAGACTGTGGTCTGGCCCCAGTGCTTGTTACTGCTTTTTATATTCATATTCATATGCATTTTTGCTTAGAACATTCTACTTTTGGAGGAAGAAAAATTACTATGATACAATTTATACACAGAGAATAAAATTATGCCTCTGCAACTTCATAACAACCCTAATTAGTTACTTGCTCCTTTGAAATATGAAACTAAACTCCTTTCAACAGATGCTTGACCTTTCCTTATTTATTGATTGTGTATTATATGGAAGAACTTGGGCCAGTTACTATATGAGATTAAAAGTAAATTTAAGATCTGACACTACATTTTGGCTTTATCTGGTTAGGAAGAACAGACATGAGTAAATAACCAAAGTTCATTTCAACATCTGTGTGTTAGGAAGCTGAGAATGTAAGGGTTTGGGTAGATGTTCAGATAGATAAAACATAACCTGGTCTCGAGCGACTGATAAATGTTACTGAGAGCAGGACAAGCAATAATTATCACAGAATAGCAACATAGATCCAGTTGTAATATTTAGGGAAGAATTCCTAAAGAGGCAGCACCTGAACTTGGGTCTGAGTTTCAAATAAGATTTGATGGTTAGAGATGGGGTTAGGAAGACTAGAGAAGAAAGTACATTTCAGCTAAAGAGAAGGGCTTGACCCAAAAGGAACCTATTAAAGCAAAATGGGAAGGAGTCTGTAATAGCAAAATGGAATAAAAAACAAAGCTGGTATTCTAGGAAAGGATAACCTTGCGAGGCAGTCTGAAGAGCTTGGATTTTGTTTCATTGACCAGAGTTCAAAACAGAAATGTCTGTAGGGTCCAGACAAGTGAACCAATATAGAAGTATGGGGGAATCACACAAGCCTCTCTGGGGAGAGGTAGGGACTGCAGAAAAGCAACCTTGTATAATAGTGAATCCAACTCTGCAGCTCTAGTTGATTATAGCTACATTTGAAAGTGAAACTAAACAGAGTTGCTAATTCTTGGAATTGCTGGGAAAAAAATATGGATTTTATGTAAAATCTGTTGATTTTTAGACACTCGCTTAAATTAATATATATATATATATATGGGTCAAATAAAACACAATTGTCTCATGTGTAGCCCAAGGACTGTCAATGGGGAACAGTCATTCTGGTAACAGACAAGGTTAAACATGGATGTGTCTTAGGAAGACATGAAAAGATGAGTCACAGACTGGGATAATAATCTGTGTGTGAGGTTCCAAAGTCCAAAGTGAGAGACTAGCACCTGAGGAGAGAACATTTGAGAAAGATTTAAAAATATATAAAAAAGATTATCAGGTATTTTCAGTGGAAAACTAGGTATTTTCTAGTGTGCAACCTTCTGCCTACTTGATTTTATAGGGTGTGTATCTTTCCTGGTCCATTTTGATTGCAATGTGGTATTGGTGGTGGTTATGTGCCATTGATTCAGTTCCTACTCCCACAGACCCTGTATAGCGTTTCCAAAACTATAAATCTTTATGGGAGCAGAATGCCTCATCTTTCTCCTGCAGAGTGACTGGTAAATTGGAACTTCTGACTTTGCAGTTTGCAGCCCCATTGGTATCCCATGATACTACCAGGGCTTCAAGTTAATAGGTAGTAACACAAATAAGCCTTCTTCAAAAACATGCAAATGCAACCTGTCTGCTGGAGGGATAAATCCCTTTCCTTCCTCCTTCCTGCTTCCACCCCAAGGAATAAGCCATTTTCACATTTATGAATTGTTTTCAGCATTTCATACTGCTTATATATGTATGGGAGTATGGTGACTCTGTAGGATAAGTACTGCACTAAGAACTGCTCGAGTCTCCCAGCCAGTTCTTAGGGAAAAATGAGTCTTTCTGCTCCTGCAAAGATTTATAGCCTCAGAAACCCTATACAGAGTCACTGTGAGTCAGAACCAAATCAACAGCATTTAACAGCAACATATATGCGTGATTCTTTGAATCACTGGAAAACATTACTGTTTCCCTATTAATCAATGAGTTAATAAAATATTTGACAGAAGTTCATTTCATATTTGCATGTGATTTTTTCTTTTAGTTCTCCCATCCCTTAATTATGGCGTCCTGGTGTGGCCCTGTAAAATAAGCACTGGACTGCAAGATTGGTTTGAACCTAAAAGTTGGTGGTTCAAACTAACCAGCTACTCCTCAGAAACCTTATACACAATCACTATGAGTAGGAATTGACTTGATAACACTTAACAACAATGTTGTTGTCAAGTGCCATTGAGTTAATTTTGACCCATAGCGACCCTGTATAGGGTTTCCAAGGAGCAGCTGGTGAGCTTGAACCACCGACCTTGCAGTTCAAATGAATTTGCAGTCTGCTGCATTGGCCCACAGCGCCACACCAGGACTCTCTTAATCTTTAATACTTGTCGTAGAAGAGAAGGTATAAATGTAAGAGGTTGATAGATAGACATGACCCAGTGACAAATGTAGGGGTTTAGAGAAAAAGAACAATCAATGCTGGTGAATTCTGTATTGAAGTAACCAGATAGATGGTTTATCATAAACCAAAATAGAAAAGTCAATATGAAGGGATAGTTGGATGTTATAGTGGTGGCACAAAGGTTAAGCACTTGGCTGCTAACCAAAAGCTTGGTAGTTTGAACCACACAGTGGCTCTTCAGGAGAAAAGATCTTGTAATCGTTTCCATAAAGTTTGTTGTTGTTGTTAGGTGCTGACAAGATGGTACCAACTCATAGCTACCTTATGCACAACAGAGAGAAAACTGCCCAGTCCTGCACCAACCTCACAATGGTCTAAGTAATATTCTTGCTGTACTTCTTCCAACACAGATTTGTTTCTACTTTCGGCAGTCCATGATATTTTTAATATTCTCCTCCAACAGCATAACTAAATGCATCAATTCTTTTAGTCTTCTTTATTAATTATCCAACTTTCACTTGCATATGAGGGTATTGAAAATACCATGGCTTGGGTCAGATGCACCTTTGTCCTCAAACTGACATCCTTGCTCTGGAATACTTTAAAGAGGTCTTATGCAGCAGATTTGCCTAATGCAATACTTTGTTTGATTTCTTGATTGCTGTTTCCTTGAGTGTTGATAGTTGGTCAGAGCAAAGTGAAGTCTTTGACAGCTTCACTCTTTTCTCCACCTATCTGACATTATTTATTGGTCTAGTAATGCTCTTTGATCTTCGTCAGTAAGTATTTTAAGTGCTCTTCACTTTCGGCAAGGAAGGTTGTATTATCTACATATTGTGTGTTATAACTGTCTTCCAATCCTGGTATCATATACTTCTTCATATAATCCAGTTTCTTGGATTATTTGCTCAGCATACAGATTGAATAAGTGTGGTGAAAGAATACAACCCTGGTGCACACCTTTCCTAATAT
This sequence comes from Chrysochloris asiatica, assembly GCF_000296735.1. Taxonomy (NCBI): domain Eukaryota; kingdom Metazoa; phylum Chordata; class Mammalia; order Afrosoricida; family Chrysochloridae; genus Chrysochloris; species Chrysochloris asiatica. The sequence goes on along the minus strand of NW_006408590.1, from coordinate 4,593,237 downwards.
TAAACCATTCAGTTTTCCCTTGTTTCATTCTAACAAATGCCTCTTAGTGCATGTACAGGTTCCTAATGAGCACAATTAAGTGTTCTGGAATACTCATTCTCTGCAATGTAGTCGATATATTGTCATGATCCCCACAAAAGAAAGCCTTTGCATAGTCAATAAAGCACAGGTAACCATCTTTCTGGTATTCTCTGCTTTCATTCAAGATCCATCTGACATCAGCAATGATATCCCTTGTTTCACATCCTCTTCTGAATCTGGCTTGAACCACTGGCAGCTTTCTGTCAGTATAGTACTACAGCCATCATTGCATTATCTTTAGCAAAATTTTACTTGCATACAATATTCATGATACTATCCAATGATTTCTGCATTCTGTTGTGTCACCTCTCTTTGGAATGTAAAGTTCACAGCCTAAAAAACCTTATGGAGCAGTTCTACACTGTAACAGGGGGTGCTGGGTGCAATGAATCAGAACTGACGTGACAGCATCCAACAACATCAAGAAGGAGAAAAGAGGCATTCTTTCTTTACAAATATTGAGTTGGAGAGGAGGTTCTAGCAAGTAGTGAGAACATCCATCAGCCATTTTTGAGAGGTTAAGGCTAAAGATATTATTGGAGCGTTCCCTGTTTTCTTGGTCTTAGTGTATGTCTTACTTAGCTAGTAGTGCTCTGACTGAAATACCATACGTGGACTTTAACAAACAAAAATGCATTCTTTCGTATTTTAGAAGGCTACAACTCCAAATTCAGAATACTAATTCTAGAGAAAGCTTTCTGTCTTTGTTGATTATGGAAGAAAGTCTTTGTCTTCTTTTGACATCCATGGACCCAGTATTCATTGGAGATCTCACATGTCTTAACATCAATCTTCACCTGGGTCTAGAAGTTCCTCAGTACAGGGACCGCAGGTCAAAAAGATGAACTCCACTAGTAGCTCTTCTTTCTTGGTGGTAGTAGGTGCCCCTTTCTCTGGTTGTTTATCTCTACTTTTTTCTCTTGTAAGATAAAAGGGAATGAAGGCAACACCCCAGGAAAATTCCCCTTACATTGGATTAGGGCTGTGACCTGAATAAGGGAGTTGCTTCCAACCCTAATCACCCTAAAACTGATTGGCTGATCACATCATATAATATCATGGGGGATAAAACTCTAAGTGTGGTGCTTTAGAAAAAGCACTGGACTGCAAACCACAAGGTTGGCAGTTCAAACCCATCGGCTGCTCCTCAGAAACCCTGTACAGTTTTGCTATACATTGGAACTGACTCAAAAGCACTTAACAACAACAACGATTACAAAATTACATCACTTCCAAATTACATATTTATATGACTTCTAAACTAACACTTAATTGTACTTATGAGGAATCTGTACCTGGACCAAGAAGCAATTGTTCAAATAGAGAATGGGAGCACTGAATGTTTTAAAATTGGGAAAGGTGTGCGACAAGGTTGTGTTCTTTCACCATACTTATTCAACCTGTATGCTGAGCAAATAATATGA
>NW_006408590.1:4581638-4591042 GCF_000296735.1 Chrysochloris asiatica | reverse complement strand
CATCATTGATGGCGTCAAGTGTGGCAGTGGTAGTGAGGTTGGCCCAGGATCGGACATCGTTTCATTCTGCTGTGCATGGGGTCGCTATGAGTTGGTTCCGACTCGACGGCACCTGACAACCAAAACAAACTACTGAGAATCATTGTCTAGTCAAGTTGACTCATATTTGGGGGGCATACGATACAGTCTACAACAGTGTATCTTGGGAAATTTTGCACAGTTGCTAAGGTCTCATTTAGTGATTGTCTTTCATAAGCTTACAAATACAGACCACAAAAAATCAGGAAAATATGGAATTGTAAAACAAATTCATAACTTGGTTTTAACATGAGCCTTTAAAGCTTTCTCCATGGAAATTTCATATTGCAGGGAGCATACAGGCCACTTGCTCTTAGAGACCAGGCATGAGTAGATAATTTTATTCTTCATACCTATTTACTTATTTTCTTCTTATATTAACCCTAAGATTTTCTAAAATGGATATTTATCATTGAGATGTCAATGAACCCTCTTGTGCCTTTTAATTACTCTTGAGTTCTATTAACTTTCTATAGGAATAAGTCTGAAAAGAAATGCTGTTTTATTTTTATCACCAAGATTCCCAACCCAATCATAGCGAGGAAAGAAGAAAGTCTGTGAGACCCTGTAAATTTCCATCCCTATCTCTATAGTTTCATCAAGATCAAACGGATTCTACACATTGGCAGCTATACAGAACAGAGACCAAATCAGATACATATGTGAAGTTTTGAAAAGGAGAGCTTTATAGACAGGAAATAAAGGCCTAACAGGCATGGCTGGCTGGCAGCTGAAGAAAGTGCTACTGTAATTCTTAAGGGGAAGTGAATATATTGCCAAAGCTCAGAGAACACAGTATCAAACTTTACATGTGGACCTAATGCTGAGTGGCTCATTCTTTTGGTCTTACTACAAAAGGGAGAGCCAAATGCTTATTCAAAAAAAAAAAAAAAAAAAAAAAAAAAAAAAAAAAAAAAAAATCTGAAAATAACAATCTATAATATGTTGTTGTGGTCGTCAGGTGCCATCGATTCAGAACCGACTCATAGCGACCCCATGCACAGCAGAACGAAACAATGTCCGATCCTGGGCCAACCTCACTACCGCTGCCACACTTGAGTCCATCAATGATGCCACCTGGCTGATCCATTAGTTAGGGGTCTTCCTCTTTTTCTCTGACCCTCCACCCTACCCAGCATGACATCCTTCTCCAACGATTGTTTCCTCCGGACAATATGTCTAAAGTATGAGAGACGAAGCTTAGCCATCCTGGCCTCCAAGGAGCACTCTGGCTGCACTTCTTCCAAAACAGATCTATTGGATCTTTTGACAGTCCATGGCACTTTCAGTATTCTCCTCCAACACCACAACTCAAAGGCATCAATTCTTCTACGATCTTCTTTATTCACTATCCAGCTTTATCCACCAATAATCTATAATATAAAACACTTTAATAATTGTTGAGACTTCTCATATCCTTAGTTTATGCAGCAGGTATGCTAAGCAATACACCAGGCATTGTTTAATCCTAGCAATAGCTCTATGAGGGAGTTATTGCTTTTATTCCCATTTATAGAAGAGGAAATTGAGTCTAGGGATGTTAAATAAACTGCCCATGGTTTTATACCTATTCAATAGTAGAGTCAATATTTGAATCTAGGTCCATGGTCACCAAAGTCTCTGCCTCCACTCATTTTGCTAAGAAGTTCATACTAGTTTTTTAACTATCCAATTGCTTTGTTGTTGTTGTGTGCCATCAAGTCAGTTATGACTTATAACAAACCTTTATATTTATGAGCAATTCTATTGGCGAAGGGTACTATGTTGTAGGAAGCCAGTCAAATAATCAGTAAATTTATTGAATCATTTGCTTAATGTTTTTTTATCAGATGTCTACTTTATTTTTAAGGGAGCAACAGCGGAGTCCAAGAGTAGCACTGTATGATAAGCATTAGACTGCTAACCATAAGGTTAGTGGTTCAAACCTATTAACTCTTCCTTGGAAACCCTATACAACAATGTGCTCAGTCAAGGCTGTCATTTTTGCTTTAATTTCAGTGATGCTCAGATCCTGTGGTTTCATCTTCATTCTCTACATGCACACACTCTTTTGTTTTTTGGTGTTGCGGGTTAATGTGCTGGACTGTAAGGTCAGTTTGACTACAAGGTGAGCAGTTCAAGTTCAACAGGCACTTCTTGAAAACCTTGTATAAGGTCACTATGAGTTTGAACTGACTCAATTACACTTAGCAATGTTTTTAGGGGTGCTGATCTTGTCAAATTTTGTAGTGTTTCAGTTACAATATTGTGGTAATTAGTATTTGTGAATTTATATCAATAATTTTTTAAAGAATGATTTAATGATTAAAGGAAAAGAGAAGAAAAATTAAAAAAAGACTTCTGCTCTATTATAATAATGTGATAATTCAATGTAGAAAAATTTTATGGAACAATTTTGATGTGAGTATTCATATAATGTAAGAAAAATTATATTTAAGCAATTTATAACTATATTTATCACATATTATTCTATGGTTAAAATAAATAATTATTGTTGTGTATCACTGAGTTGATTCTGACTAAAGATTATGTATGTTCTGATCTATGTATAGGTCCATAGGGATAACACCAGTCTTAGTGACACCAATGGGTACGAATTTAGTTCCATGTTCTTCAGCCTGGTAAGTCAAAGAACGTACAATTTATTTATAGATCAAATGCAATCAGATTTCTAAGTCTCCCCTCCATACCTTTATTTTTTCTTCTCTTCCCTTTTTTCTTCTATGACTTAGCAAATATGTATTAAGAACTTACTAAACTCCACTCTGGAGGCGGAACAATGGAAAGGCTCTTGCTCTTACAAATATTTTATTTTAGAAACTAAACAATAATAAAAGAATAAAATGATCTCAAATCATGATCCATTAAATGAAGATGGCACAATAGGATCCTGTGATGGGGACTGGATTGTGAGACTTCTTTTACATTGGGGGCACAAGATGGGCCCATTACATTTGGCCTGGAGCTTGAGAGGAACAGCAAGGATAGAGAATCTGAGAATGGAAATACTGTGGTTGTTGGAGGAACTGCACCACCGATGTGACTGGTATACTATATGTGACTGACAGAGTGAAGGAAATGAGGAGGGACAGGACCTCAGATTAGACAGAGAGGCAATTTGCGGCCAATTGGAGCCATGTGAATCATCTTAAGGATGATGAACTTTGTTCTTAATAACAGTGTTTGTTGTTGTTGTTATGTGCCGTGGAGTCGGTTCCGACTCATAGTGACCCTGTACAGGGTTTCTGAGGAATCTTTACCAGTGTAAGTCACTTAAATGTGGCAACATAATCTGATTTAAGCTACAAAAAGGTCACTCCCCTATGAGACGAATGGGCGTAAGGGGATAAGAAGAAACGTTGTTGTTAAGTGCCGTCGAGTTGGTTCCTACCCATAGGGGCCCTGAACAGGGTTTCCGAGGCTGTAAATCTTTACTGGAGCAGAAAGCCTCATCTTTCTCCTGCAGAGCAGCTGGTAGTTTCGAACTGCTGACTTTATGGTTCGCAGCCCAATTCGTAAACACTATGCTACCAGAGCTCCTTATAAGAATAAAGGAAGACAATCATATTAGGAGACATGTAGAACGGCACAGGCTGGAGGCAATGGTAGCTAGTTACAAGGCCATTTAATTTGTAATACTGTGCCTAAGAAGGATGGAAGTATAAGATGATACTTAATAATTAACAATGTCCACCATCGATAGATAGATAGAACGTGAAAAAAGAAGAAACAATTACATTTAAGAAGTAAAGAAGTTTGTTCGTCCTAAAAACTCATGGAGATTATAGTCTGTTATGACTATAATAGAATTTCCTCATAGATTTATCAAGCTACCTACGTATGTATTTAATTTTCTTTTAAGTCCCAAATGGTTGCCCCAGCTGAAGTAAATTGGCATTTCTTCCTTCCACCTCTCCTCTCCCCTGCTCCCCTTGGAGGTTCTATGGCATTTCAGAAGTTCAGAGAATTTAGGGAGATCTACAGTTGAGACTCAATGCTAAATCAGACTTTCAATAAATTAGACTCACTTTTCCTTTAGAGACATGGGAAGATGGATGTTGTTGTTAAGTGCTGTCGAGTCATTTCTGACTTATAATGACCCTGGATAGGGTTTACAAGGAGCAGCTGTTGAATTTGAACCACCAACCTTGTGGCTAGCAGCCCAGGGTTTATCCTATAGTGCCACACCTCATGCCTATATATATATTTTTATCAATAAAAGCTATAAATACTTTTAGTGTTGTGGGATTGACACAAACCTAGGTCTTAGGAAGAATTTTATGTGCAAACACTTCTAGCAGATAATTTCAAGAACACTTTTATGGTGTGTCTAGAATTTCAGTGACACAAATGGTTAACATGCTCATCTGCTAACTGAAAAGTTGAAAGTTCAGTTCCATCCAGAGGCCTAATGGTCTACTTCTGAAATTATTTATTTTAACCATACAAGAAAGGCCTAATGATTTACTTCTGAAAAAGCAGTCATTGAAAACAGTTATTCTCTGACTCACATGGGGGTTGTCATGAGTCAGAATCAACAATGGCAAGTGGTTAAGAATGTAGATGGTATGATATTTAAGATTTAAGAAGGCACAAAGACAAAAGGGAGATTGAAAAAATATTCGCCTTAATCTCAAAGCTCTCTAAAGTTAAATTTGACTATATTCATTATTCTTGCAAATAAAGTTAACTTGATAGTGCAGCCAAACATTTTATCACCAGCCTTTAACATAGTCTGCTCACACTGAAGCTAATGTTTGCCAAGATTTCCATACTATTATGCCTAAAGGACCATGGTGTTTGGTGGTTATGTGCCGTGTTTGGTAATCTCCCTCAAATTCAGTTGATTAAATGGAAAGATGTTAGTCAAATCAAATATTAGTAACTATAGTAAAAAGTTTATTTGACTGAAATTTTCTCCTTTGGGGGCTAGTGGTTTGGGCATTGTAAATCTGCCTTCCAAATTCATCTACAAACACGTTTCTGTGGAAACAGAGCTACAAATAGAAGCAGTGGTTATTGATTTTCTTTTGGGGCTACCACCTGGTTTCTGTAAAACCCTGGAGAACACATGCCAATTTCCATGTGTATTTCATTTCCTCTTGGTATCCCTCCCATACTCACATGGTTTATAATATCTGTTATTATTTAAGGAGCCTTGGCAGTACTGTAGAATAAGCAGTGGACTGCAAGGTCAGTGGTTCAAATCCACTAGTTGCTTCATAGGAGAAAGCTGGGGCTTTCTACTCCCTTAAAGGTCAACCTCTGAACTCCTATACAAGGTCACTATCAGTTAAAATTGACTCAGTATCAGTAGGTTTGGTGGTAGTAGTGGTTTGCCAAGGAGTCGGTTCCGACTCATAGCGATTCTGCACAGGGTTTGTGAGGCTCTAGACCTTTACCGGAGCTGAAAGTCTCATCTTTATCCCTCAGAAGTACTGGTAGTTTCGAACTGCTGGCCATGAGATTAGCAGCCCGAGTTGTAACCACTATGCTACTAGAGCTCCTTGGGTTTGGTTTGAGATCTATTATTTGTTGAAAGGCTACTGGATTGGTTGATAAAGCAAATGTATGTTATTTGTTATCCAGGTCTCCTAAGATGTGGCCTTGCCCGAGTCCAGTCTCTTTCTGACTGTGTTTAGGAACACTGCCCAGGCTCAATTATGGGCTCAAACATAACAAATATGAAGTCTTGTAGCTCAGGACCAGACAATGCATCCTTCTGTTGTGACACGGTCGCTAAGTATTAGAACTGACTTAACAACAGTCTGTGGTGCTGCAGAATAGTGCACTGGACCACAAGGTCAGTTTGAGCTACAAGGTCGATGGTTCAAATCCACCAGCTACTCCTTAGAAACCCTACACAGGGTTGTTATGAGCCAGAACCAACTCAACGGCACTTGACAACAAGCTCAGGCAGAACCTCCGTACTGGTCAGCTTCTGTTGTTCTGACCCACGTCCTCTTGGTCATGCTTCCTATTGTTCCCACTTCTCTCTAAGCTTTGCTCAGTTCCTTGTCCTTTCAGCATCACGTTCCCACAAGCCTATCACTCCTCAATTTTTGCCTCAACTAACTCCTACTCATTTTACCAACTGTACTTTAAACATTTCTTCCTTTATAAAACATTCCTTGATTTTTCCTTTAAATATTCCCATATTATTGTTGATGTGGTTGCGTGCCATCAGTTCCAACTCATAGTAATCCTATATAATCATAGGGTTTCCTAGCGGAAAACTTCATGTGAACAAATCACCAGATCTTTTCACCTATGCAACTGGTGGGTTTGAACTGCTACTCTTTTTGGTTAGCAATTGAGCACTTAACCATTGTGCCACCCGAAACCTTAAAGCCAAACCTACTGCCACAGAATTGATTTCAACTAATAGTGACCCTATATAGGGTTTCCAAGACTGAGATTTTACAGGACAGACAGCAACATCTTTCTCCTACAAGCAGCTGGTGGGTTTCTACCACCAACATTGCAGTTAGTAGTCCAATGCCTAATTTACAGTGCCACCAGGGTTCACAAATATGCCTATTGTTATTGTTGTTGCTTTTAAGTGTCATCAAATCTATTACAACTCATAGCAATCCTGTATTGGGTTTCTAAGGGATGGCTGATGGGCTTGAACCACCAACCTTGCAGTTAGCTGTCCAGTGCTCATCCTACAGCACCACACTAGGACTTCAGTGAAGGACATGCTACTTGGTAGAGTAAAGATGAATTTCTATAATGGCAGAAACAATGCACTTACACCAGAACCCACAATACTACCATTGTCGTTAAGTGGTGTCAAGTCAGTTCCAACTCATAGCAATTCCGTATAGGGTTTCCAAGGAGTGGCTCATAGTTTGAACTGCTGACCTTGGGCTTCAAACAGACCTTTTTGTCCATTGCTTTACCCTACAGCACTTCACCAGGATTCCCTTAAGCCATTGTTATTGTTGTTAAACACCATCAAGTCAGACTCATAACAACACTGATAGTGGTTCCAAGGAGCAGCTTGTGGATTTGAACCAGCAACCTTACAGTTCACAGTCTAGTGTTGATCCTACAGTGCCAAACCAGGAGTCAGAGAGATGCAAATCAAAGCAACAGTGTGATATCATCTCACCTCAGCATTAATGGCAAAGTTAAAAAAAAGAAAGAAAGAAAGAAAACAACAAATGCTTTTGAGGGTTTGGAGAGACTGAGACCTTCCTACACTGCTGATGGGATTGTAAAATGGTACAACCATTATGGAAAATGGTATGGCGCTTCTACAAAAACTTGAAAATAGAAATACCGTGTGACCCAGAAACCCCTCTATTTGGTATGTATTTTCACAAAATAAGAGCCAGGACATGAATAGATTCATGCACACCCATGTGCACTATTGCACTATTCACAATAGCAAAAATATGGAGCCAGTGTAAATGCCCATCAAGGAAAGAATGAATAAACAAACTTTGGTACAACCACACAGTGGAATACTCTACAACCTGGAGGAATCATGATGAATTTTTGAAATAATTCATAACATGAATGAATCTGGAGGACATTATTCAATCACAAAAAGACAAACTTATTGCAAATAGTTAAGAAAGGTTTTCTTGATGACAGATGGTTATTTTATGGTTACCAGCGATGGGAGGGAAGGGAGACTAATACTCTGATTAGACAGTTGTTGTTGTTGTTAAGTGCCATAGAGTTGGTTCCCACTCATAGAAACCCTATATAATGTTTCCAAACCAGCTGGTGGGTTTGAACTGCCAACCTTGTGGATTGCAGTCCAATGCTGATCCTACAGTATAGACACATGTTAACTTCAGTGACGGGAAGACAATATATAAACTAGTAAAATATGCTCACTTGGACAGGTCAATCATTCGAGATCAAAAAGGCAGCATTGACTTGAGGAAAACATTGGAAAGGGTTGGGAAGGAGTGTGGAATGGTAACCAGAATCACAAAGAGGAAGTGGATAACTGATGTTACATAGATTGGATTGCAATCTGTTGAAATGGAAGAAAGTATGTGATTTGTTGAGTGTAAAACTGATTATCTGCCCTGTAAATTTTCACTTAATTCATAATAAAAAGTTTAAAAAACTTAAAGAAGTACAGTCTCAGAAACCCACCAGTAGGTGGTGGTTCCTCCAGAGGCTCTAGGGAATTCCTTGCCTTGTTCAGTTTCTAGTGCCTATTGGCATTCCTAGACTTGTGTCTACATCACTCCAATCTTTGCCTCCATGGCCACATTGCCTTCTTGTTGTGTCTTTCTTGTGTATTTTTCTTACAAGGGTACTTGTCACTGGATTTGAGATTTTCGCCTCATCTCCAGATTCTTAAGTTACTCACCTCTGCAAAAGACTTTTTTCCAAGTTAGGTTCTAGGGGTTAGGGCATGACACACATATATAATTAACATATATAATGTTGTTGTTGTTGTTAAGTGCAGTCAAGTTGGTTCTGACTCATAGCAACCCTGTGTAGGGTTTCTGAGCAGTGGCTGGTGAGTTTGAACTGCCAACCTTTCCACTCAAGCTGATATGGTGGTCGAGTGCTTATCCTCCAGCACCACACCAGGACTAGTGTGTACTGTGTTATATTAATTCCCACATCAGTGACTTCACCAGTGCTATTGTTCTCATGTGAAAGACCCTTTTGTTATCTTTAACTTAATCATTCATTCAGGTTCACCTCAGTTTAATTTACTCTACAAAGTCTTCCTGGTGGCACTGTGATGTTGAGCTGCTAATTGATAAGTCAGTGGTTCAAACCCACCAATGGCTCTCTGGGAAATAGATGAAGCAGTATGCTCATATAAAGATTTTAAGTATCAGAAACCCTATACAGGATATCTGTGAATCATATTGACTCAGTGACAGTGGGTTTACAAAGCCTTGATAGATTTCTCCAGCAACTGCTCCCTCCTGACAATATGTCCAAAGTACGAGAGACGAAATTTGGCCATTTTGGCCTCCAAGAAGCACTATGGCTGCACTTCGTTGTCCAACACGGATCTATTAGTTCTTTTGGCAGCCCATGGCACTTTCAATATTCTCCTCCAACACCACAACTCAAAAACATCAATTCTTCTAGGGTCCAGCTTATTCACTGTCCAGATTTCACATGCATATGAGGTTATTGAAATGGCTTGGGGCAGGCGCACTTTAGTCCTCAAGCTGATATCTTTGCTCTTCAACACTTTAAAAAGGTCTTGTGCAGCAGATTTGCCTAATGCAATACGTCCTTTGATTTCTTGACTGCTGCTTTCATGAGTGTTGATAGTTGATCCAAGAAGAATGAAGTCCTTGACAACGTCAATCTTTTCTCCATTGATA